>NW_026088184.1:0-17418 GCF_022539395.1 Myiozetetes cayanensis | reverse complement strand
AACCCCAATCATTATTTTGCATGTACTGGCATGACTGATTTGCAAAACATTTAAAAACCTAAAATGGACACTGATGGAAATGTAGTGGTTCGGATAAAACAAGACTGCATAATTAAAAAATATATATAACTAGATTCATATTTACATTAGGTCAGTTGAGTCCAGGTGGTACATTCATTAAAGTGTACACATTGTCTCCAGAGTTGGTTGAATCTGTAATAAGAGATTAAGTGCTAATATATCTCTTTCAATAAAACTACTCACCTAATACATTTGTTGTCATTTAGTTTATATTGTTTCTGTTCCTAAATTACTGATACACAGTGAAAATATAATGGAAGATTTCATTTCTTTTTTATCTATTTCTACCAAAGAATATCAAAAGAAATAATTGCAATTGTCTCTACTTGACTTTCTAGAACCTACTTTTGTGCGTGAGTGTTAAAATGTTTATAAATCACCAAGTATCTATAATATTTAATTCCTTAGATCATTATTCCTGGAGTTCCAAATTACTTCACTTGTATTCAGTGCTTTATAAAACAGGAGTTTCTCTCTTATCAACACTTCTTGTAATTTGTTTTCCATCTGTAATAACCAATAAATATCTTCTTTTATATAGCCTTCAGATTAGTGTAGTAAATGGAATTATTTTATTCTCATCTGTTTCAATCTATTAGATTTTGAATATATCTAACTATATAGTGGAATATTGTACAAAGATCCCCTCTCTAAGGACAGCTTTAGCTATTGTATCTTCATGGTACAACATGGTGCAATGTTTCAAAACCAACCTGAATCCAAAACCAACAAACACACGTTGGCACAGTGTATGACCTAAACTATAAGTTCTGACAAGACCTTCACTGGGCCTTACCAGAAGATGACACAGCTATACTTCTTCTCAGTCTGGGATTAGTTCACATAGAACCATAGGAGAGATATGCCTTTTCCCTCCAGTCAATGTACACAAACTTTTAGACTGGAGCACCTCCAGAGTCAAAATGCAAGATTTAAATAATGGTATATGGAATACAACTCTCACAACTCTTCTGGTTGAACTTAGGAAATCAATGCCTGAAAACTACCAGTATATACAAAATATTCATTCCCAACTCCAACTGATCCCTACTGCTAACACACACATATTAATACTCCTGTGGTGGGTTGACCTTGGCTGGATGCCAGGTGCCCACCCAACCCCTCTATCACTCTCCTTCCCAGTGGGACAGGGGAGAGAGCAAGATGGAAAAAAAACAACTCGTGGGTTGGGATAAGGCAGTTTATTTAAAGCAAAAAGTAAAGCAAAGCTTGCAGAAGTAAAATATAACAGGGTTTATTCTCTACTTCCCATGAGCAGTGATGGTCAGCCACTCCCAAGAAGCAGGGCTTCAGTACGGGCAACAGTTTCTCAACAGGCAACCATTGGAGACAATTAATGCCCCCCTTCCTGCTCTGTGCCTTAGCTTTCATATCTGAGCTGATGTCATATGGTATGGAATATCCCTTTGGTCAGTTTGGGTCAGCTGGCCTACTTGGGTCCCCTCTCAGGATCTTACCCTCAACTGAGGAAGGAATATTACTGTGTTGGTGCTGTGCTCAGCAGTAACCAAAACAGTGGTGTGTTATCAACACCCTTCTAGTTGCCAATGCAAAGCACAGCACTGTGAGGGCTACTGTGGGGAAATGAACTCCAACTCAACCAGACCCAATACAACTCCTCATCAATATTTGTAAGAAGAAGGCAAAAAATGCAGTAGATATGTAGACAAGTTAGGAAAAAACCTTTCACAAGGGAACTTGACAAGAGATAGGTCATGTAACAAAGAAGTTTACTGAGAGGAGAATGACTTCAGAAAAGTCTATATAAATTCCTAAGGGAATGGTATATTTATAAAATATATAGGCAACTCTGGAAAAAAAGTACCCTCTATAGTATCTACAGAAAGAGTAAAAGAATAGCTAAATAGTTCTTTACCTAGTTCCTCCAAACCCTTATTCCATCTCTTTGAACCATGAGTTTTGTGCTTAACAGCAGACACAAAAAAAACCCAGTTCAGCTATAAATCTTTTTCCAAAACAAGGGACTTCCGTGTCAGAAGTAGTGAAAACAAGAAAGTCTAAACCAGACTGATGTGTGTTGGAACTGGGAATGCAGACTGATCTCATTCAAGAATATATTTGTACATAGTAGGGCAGTTAAAATCAAGATCTTTGTCTATTCCTTTATCTTTCTGATACAGTTTTTCAATCATTACTTAACCTTGGTGAGCAAATAATTCCATTATATACAAGGAATTATGCATCACTAAGACATTCAAATATATTGTTTAAAAAAGAGGGAAACTAAAAGTTTTTAGCCCTAAATTAGCAAAAGCAAAATTAACATATAAAATTTTATTTTTAATGTTCGAGGAGGTAGACAATGAGTTTTGAAACATAAAACCCTGTGTCACCCTAAGTTCTACTGTCTCTTGTAAAAACACATACAGATTGATTGGGCTACAGGAACATTCAGAACTGGTAGGGTTTTTTCAGAGGTGAATAAGTACCTTTGCAAAATTCTCAGGTGGTCAATGTCTAAGTGTTTTTATACTTTGGAAAACAGAGTCCTTAAAATACCTTAGAGTCTGTTTTATTTCAAAATAGAAACAATAAATTCTTTATTTAAAATGAACGCAGGTAGTTTACCACATGCCCTAATTACAGTGCGGACTACTTTTAAAAGTGCACGTGATGCTTAAAATGAAAAGAACTTTGTGGACAATATTAGTATAGATAAGGTAGAAAAGAGTTCTTTTAATAAAGGGCTTTATGTTGCAGCAAATACATAGAAGTGCGTGAGTGTACAGAGGTTCTACAATTTTATAGCACTAACCCATCCAATCTGATTATTATCTGCCTCCAGGTCTGCCCCCTTGGCACACCTCCCCAGAATTGAGTCAGAGGTCTCAAGACCCCTTCCTCATCTTCCTCTTCCTGAAACAGGAAGGGTTAATCAAAAACACTTTTACTGTAAACCCAAAAGAGCTCCCCCCTTACCCCCTGTATAAGCTGTACTGTTGGAGGAAGGCTATGTGCTGTACTAAGAGCATTAGACCTTAAAGGAACCACAACAAACACTAGACAAAGAACTCAACACACATAAATCTCATCCAGAGGAGCCAAGGAAGACATTTGAATAGGTAAAGTAGGCCTAGAGCCAAGGTTTTCTTCAAACCTGGATGATCAGAACACAGAACAATGGAAAGAAGAGAAGGTCCCCAAGGTCACCTGATGATGAGGGATAGATTTGCGACCCCAGGATGAAGGCAAGACTGGAACTACCCTAATTTATTCCTCAAAATAGATACCACGCCTCAGTCTCCACCCCTAACTCCACCTGCTATGAATATTGTAATCTAATGATGCAATAATATGAATATGCATGTGATTATGTTGTAATCATGATTGGAAACTGTATAAATTGCTTGTTTTTACTGAACCACTTCAGAGCTTTTGTCCAGCCTGAGCTGGAAGCTACCCCGACGTCGTTAATCATTCAATAAATACCTGCTGTTTATAGGCTCAAAATTCTGCCTTTAAGCAGTTTTTTTTTTATCTGCCTTTTTTTTTGGGCATCACTCCTTCTGAGCTTTTATAGTATGAAGTGACTGACTGTTAGTCACAAATCTATAGGCCAGATAGAAGTTTACCAAAAGCAGGGCATGTCTGGAGTTTGATGCAACATCAAGTAGCACTCTGGCAGTGCCAGTAGCTCATCACAGAGAACTTGCATTCTCTGAACAGATTCCAGACCCTATCGGGGGCGGGTGACCCTGCCACAGTGTACCCCTGACTGCAGTCAATCATCTTCACCTCATGGAGTGGCAGCACAGGTGCCTCTTGCCTCCATGCTATAAAAGCATCCTCATCAATGTCCAAGTGCTTATGTGTATGTTATCATGGAAAAATAGGGACAAAAATCAAGCAGTATCAATTTGGCTATTGATCTTGACATCCTTGCATAGTGGGTTAGGTACACTCATGTATATGTGCCTATAATGAACACCAACAAAACAACTGTATGACACTAAAGTTAGGAACAATGTAAACAAATCATGTAAACAATCTGAACAAATTATCCCACCAACGATGTGTTGTGGTTTTGCTCTGGGTCAATTGGTTTTCACCCCCCACACAATTATTGTTAGTTGAGAGAAGGTTTATGTAGAAAAAAGAGATTGGATTTTTTTTTTTGTTTTACAATAGTTCTTAACCATGACAGAAGCTTTCTCAAAAATTGATCTTTCTTGTTTACTTAGTTACGGGTAAGTATTTGGAGTCATGTTTGTTATTATAACCTGGGCCCTGCTTAGGATGGTTGACTGATTGTCCCAGTTTAAATGAGACAAGGGTCTTTTGCTGAGGATGGATTAGGAGGAAAAGACTCAAATTTCTCTTTCTAAGCAATTATAAATCCAAAATTAAGAGGCTTCGATTGAAGGAAAACAAGTTATGGAAAAGGGAAAATAACAGCACTTTATTAAAGGTATGTGTGTATTAACAGGAACACGAAAAAAACCAAGTAAAATAACTAAGTAATACTCCTATACCCACCAATAATCCCCTTCAAGAACAAAACCGATAAACCGGCAAAAGGAAAATAGTTCAATTTCTTGCACCCTTTGGTGCGGTTCCAACCACAGTCAGCAGGGGGCGCCATCGGGTCACTGGAGATGCAAAATTTGTAATGTCCTGTACCATTCACCAGGTGGCGCTGTTGGATCACTGGAGGAGTAGAACTTGTAATGTCCAGTGCCTGTCACCAGGTGGCACTGTGAGATCCTTGGCTGCCACCAGATGGGGGGGGGGGAAGAAGGGGAAGGAAAACAACAGCAATAAAATAGAAAGTTCTCCCAATGGAAGAAAACTCACAAACTTCAGCTGATTAGGGTTCGTTGTAAGCAGGGCCTGCAGCCAGCCACAGCTGAGCCAAGAGCAGCAGCCAGAACTCCCCTCCAACAGGAAAGAGACAAAGGAACCCGGCAGTGTCTGCAGTCCGCAGCAGGCTCTCCTCCTGGCAGAGCGAGAGACTCCCTTCCTCCCCCAGCCTCCACCCCCTTCCCGTCACACACCAGCCAACTCCCCCCCTTTGTTGTCAAGGCAACAAATCTCGGCCATTAGTGGGCTTGGGCTGATTCTTTTGTTCAACTAATGGCCCATAATACAGAGCGCACACACACACGGCAGGGGGATAGGAAAGAAAAATTCCTTGCTAAAAATCCGAACTATGACACTGATCCAGGTGTAAGTAGCCATGTTGTAAACCATATTCTGTAAATACAAAGGATAAATCATTTAATATTATTCATTTCTGATTTAACTTGATCTCATCTGCAGTAAACTTACTGCTTTGTTTTTCTCCTCCAAGTCTTATTTACTTCTTTATTCTATGATTCTATGATTCTCTGACCTGGGATCCATCTCAGAAATTTCTGTCACAGTCCAAAACTTTTTGTCTTGGTGCACCAGATAGAATGATAGAATCATAGAATCATCCAGGTTGGAAAAGACCTCTGAGATCATCAAGTCCAATCCTTGATCCACTACCACCACAATTACTAGACCATGACACTCAGTGCCACATCCAGTCTCCTCTTAAAAACCTCCAGGGACAGAGAATCCACGACCTCCCTGGGCAGCCCATTCCAATGTCTGATTACCCTCTCTGTAAATAATTTCTTCCTAATATCTAACCTAAACCTCCCCTGGCAAAGCTTAAGACCATGCTCTCTTGTCTTACTGATAACTGCTTGGGAGAAGAGACCAATCCCCACTCGACTACAGCCTCCTTTCAGGGAGTTGTAGAGAGTGATGAGGTCTCCACTGAGCCTCCCCCTCTCCAGGCTAAACAACCCCAGCTCCCTCAGCCTCTCCTCATAGGACTTCTGCTCTAGTCCCTTCACAAACCTCATTGCTCCTCTCTGGACCTACTCCAGCACCTCGACATCCTTCCTGAACTGAGGGGCCCAGAACTGGACACATCACTCCAGGTGTGGCCTCACCAGTGCTGAGTACAGGGGAAGAATCACTTCCCTGATCCTGATGGTCACACTGTTCCTGATACAGACCAGGATGCCATTGGCCTTCTTGGCCACCTGGGCACACTACTGGCTCATGTTCAGCTTCCTGTCAATCCAAACTTGTGGGGGAGTCCAGCTGGTTCTGGGTTCTCTGTAAACTGAAATACTGAAGATGGAACTTCTTACACCTGGCAGAGGGTTAACCATGGACAGTAGGACTGTGACACAGAGTGGGTTTCCTGTTAGGAATGTTAACCTATTGTGTTAAGACATGTGGCTGTGTGTCCAATCATAAGTTGTTATGTTAGTGGTAAACCAATGCTGTGTATACATGTGTCACCCAGAACTGTATAAAGGTAGATACACTGTTGCAATAAAGCAAACTGGTATCCTGAAACCGTGTCACCATCCCGCCTCAACCGCGACATATGGTGACCTCGCCGTGATTGCAAAGGAAGATTGAAGAAAACTCCACAATAGGACAAGAAGTGAATGAAGAATCGCTTGGGCGAGACCTCGGGAAGCTGCTGATTATTCTGGGAGGACCAGACGGCCGTTGACCCCCCCAATTCATTTCACCGCTTCTCGACTCGAGAGATTGCTACCGTTGAGCACCCTTTCGCTGCTGCAGAGACTTTTTCACTGCTACGTAAGTTACTGAGCGTTCCACTATCAACCCTCCTGCTGCACTGCCCCACTCTACCCTGGAGCGTTCGTCATCTCACTCCGCTTTCCAGTTGCAGCCCTATGGAAACTGCGTAGCTCTGTGTAAACTGCATGCTGTTGTACATAAACTCCGCAGCCCCCCTCCTGACATCCCAGCTCTGCGTGGCGCTCCACCCCACTCCGTGCCTGGTTCGCATCCCTCTGCTATCATCGGATGCCCCTGGCTGTGCCCTAAGACCGTGCCCTGAACATGCTCTGACTCAGCAGTGCTGTTTGTTCTGAGCGGACCCTGCTCCATTACTCCCGTAGCCGCCTGAAAGGCCTGCTGCTTGCCTCTCCCCCGCTCGACTCGGACTGTTGCAAAATCTCGGTATCCCGGCAACCGCCGTTTGTCAGCTCTCGGCTGCTTAAAGGTAGCATTCCAACTACCGTTCGACTTCGTTTTTTTATCACTCTGCTTGTAACTCACAGAAGTACCTCCTGAAACAATCTAGAAGGTTTTCACGTCCCAAGAGAGGACGGAAAGAGACGACTCAAAAGGAGTCGTTGGAGGCGGGAACTCCGATGTAGCTTTTGAGAGTGACAAGAAAGTCCCAGAAGGGGTCGGCCCAGATATTTTTGAGACACCTGTTTGGAACAGGTGAACCACCGGAGAATAGTAGGTTCCATGTTATCTAGAGAGGATGACTCTATCATCCAGATGTGGCAGTTACTGCTAAAGAGGAACGTGGAATCAAGTTAGATGCCCTACTCCTGCAAAAATGCTAATATGGAGCAGAGATCATGGATACCAGTCGTCTTCCCTGCCGGTTTGCCTTTTGGCAGACTGGGACAGCCTGTTCCTGTGACTTCAAGACGTCCTTCTTGAAGCATGTCCATCCTTCTTGGACCCTTTTGTTTTCAAGGGCTGTTTCCCAGGGTATGCTCTAAACCAGTCTTCTGAATAGGCTGAAATCTGACCCCTGGAAGTCCAACATAGAGGTTTTATTGATGGTCCTCCTTGCATCCCTGAGTATTGAGAACTCTCTATTGAGAACTCATGGTCACTGTGCCCCAGATGGCCTCCAACCACCACATCTCCCAACAGTCCCTCTCTGTTTGTGAACAGAAGGTCTAGTGGGGGCCCCACCCCTGGTAGGTTCATTTACCAGCTGAAGTAGGAAATTATCCTCTATACACTCTAGGAATCTCCTAGACTTTCTCTTCTCTGCTATGTGGAGTTCCCATCAGACATCCAGCAGGTTAAAGTCACCCACAAGAACAAGGGTTGGTGATTTAGAGACATCCACCAGTTGCTTGTAGAATAATTCACCAACTTCATCATTCTGGTTGGGTGGTCCGTAACAGACTCCCACCAGGATGTCAGCCTTGTTGGTCGTCGTCTTGATTCTGATCCACAGGCACTCAACCTTATTGTTACTGACCTCTAGTTCTACAGAGTCAAGAGGCTCTCTAACATATAGAGCCACCCCTCCACCTCTCCTACCTTGCCTGTCTCTTCTGAAGAGCTTGTAGCCACCCATGGCAGCACTCCAGTCATGCAAGTCATCCCACCACATTTCTGTGATAGTGACTAAATCATAGCTTTCCTGCTGCACGATGGCTTCCAGCTCCTCTTTTTTGTTACGCATACTGTGTGCATTAGTGTACATGCATTTCAGTTGGGCTGCTGATTCCCCCCTAACTCAGGCTTTCCATCCTTAGGTTCATCTCTGGAGAGCCCAGTTTCAATCCCTTCCCCCTTCAAATCTAGTTTAAAGCCCTCCTGATCAGCCCCACCAAGTTATGGGATATAGTCCTTTTGCCCTTCCTAGTTAGATGAAGCCCATCTGATTTGAGGAGACTAGGTACCATGGAATTTGCCCCATGGTCAAAAAAATCCAAAATTCTGCTGGTGGCACCAATCCTTTAGCCACCTATTGATAAGATTTGCTTTCCTACTCCTCTCCTCATTCATCTCTGCTACTGCAGGAACTGAGGTGAACACCACCTGGGCTCCTGTCCCATGAACTAATCAATCCAGTGCCTTGAAATCCTTTTTAATTACCCTAGTACTTCTGTTAATGTCATCGGTGCCAACCTGGACTACCAACAGTGGATAATAACAGTGGATAAGGCCCCTTATCTTGATTACCTCACTTGTAGTAGTTAAGGCATGTTCTGTTATTTGTTTACCATTCTGCACGAAGTTGTTTTCATCTGTATTACTCCCAGCCTGGGTTCTCTAGTGGTACATCCTTCAAGTCTGTCTGCTGGAATAGACCTTCTGCAAACAGTCATATTCTGATATATTGTTAGTTCACGTTGGGGACAAAAACATGTAGGTGATAATCAGTGGCCCCTTTTTTTGTTCAAGTGCTGTGTGTACCATATGAGGTACACATACACACACTAATGAGTAATATTACAGTGGTTACTGCAGCCCCCAGAGCTGAGTCAGAGCACAGAGGGCGTCCCCTTCGGCCCCTCCTTCCATCAGTCAGTCCAGCGAAAGGGGGCAGGGGCCGTAGCGGGGGTCGGTAGGTCTGTTGGACCCTCACCCCCCCTCACGGTTCCCCACTGGGGCAGGGTGACGACCAGTCCCTGGCGCATGCCAGGCAGCCGCAGCCTTCCATGGGTTGCCCCCAGGAACCCTCCTTCTCCTCCCCTGCCTGCGGTAGCCAAACCGAGAGCCTGGGTAGGTAGGGCTGTGCCACAGGCGGCGGGACCACTCCGGGGGCAATTCGGACCCAGACCACCAGTCTCGCTGCTTCCCTCTCCAGGACAGAGCCCGATATCTCATTTCTAGGGGTTCCC
The DNA here is from genome assembly GCF_022539395.1 of Myiozetetes cayanensis. Classification (NCBI taxonomy): domain Eukaryota; kingdom Metazoa; phylum Chordata; class Aves; order Passeriformes; family Tyrannidae; genus Myiozetetes; species Myiozetetes cayanensis. The sequence continues at coordinate 7,891 of NW_026088184.1, read as the reverse complement.
TATTAACAGGCGACTCCAAACTTTCCCAGGTTCCTAGGCAGGACCCCGAGCTGCTGTCGGACAGTACCCGAGGCTTCTGCGTGCCACCAGACCAGTCGGCATCTCTGCCCACGGCGGCTCTGAGGCATGGGGGAACACATAAGCACCAGGGGCTCCAAAGCCACCTGTTACTGCCCCCCTCCAGGTGGCAAACGCACCTACATCAGTTCCTGCCATAATGAAAACCACATCCCCTTCCAGAACTGTGGATGCAGAAGCTGCAGAAGCCCCGGGGGTGGGGTCATCCCTGCCTGTAATGGCGGAGGCCCACTCTTGGTCCCCAGCAGTTGCCCATTCGGTCGCGGGACCGGGAGCGGTGGTAGAGGGACTGGGAGTGACAGCGTCTCCCTCGGCATCCAAAGTAGTAGCTGTTTCACCACTCACGGCAGCCATGGAGCCAACCACCACCCCTGCTCGCAGCAGGACCGGCAGTGACTCTGCCCAGAGAGCCTGTCAGCCTGTTCCCCGGAGACACGGGGGAGATACCGGCCCCTTCCTCTTGGATGGTTAGCCCTCGCATATTGGATCCACAATCCTTTCTCCATTCTGGGTGGTTTAAATAGATAAGAAATAGATCAGCATACATAAACTCATCCCATTTTTCTTCTCTTTCTAAAAATGACAAGAGTTGTAGGACAAGTTTATATAACAAAGATCCATATTTTGGTCAAATCTTCCCTTCATCTAATTTATACCATGGTCAAAGCTGTGTACTTAGTTTAACTAGTTCTTACCTTTTAAGGGATGTACTTGGGCCAGTTAAATGAGGTCAGAATTTTAATACTGACCTGAGAGGAGATCCCCTTGGACTTTCCCTCTCTGCAGATTGTTCACAACCCATGTCACACAGCGGTTTTAACCACACCACTTTCAAACAAAAAACAGCAGGCAAATAACTTTCCTGTGAGCGAGTTCAAACCTGAATACTTTGGGTTATGAAGCAATGTTGGGGTACCTTGTGCCACCAGCAACTATCAACAGGGAGAGGCTATTTCAGTATGCCAAAGTGCTTAGAAAGAGGGCATCCCCTTTCTCTTATGTCTTTATCAAACCAATGCAAAACTCCCCTGAACTATGAACAATGGTATGATCCCCCGCACCCTTCCTTGCCTTACAGAAGCTGTGGGGGAACTGCACCACCAGCCTCCCCCTGAACTGCACAAGTTTCACAAAGCCCAGCTGAAAACGACCAAACTGAGTCATGCCGGGCAAAATGCAAGGGGAAGAAAACACACTTGCAAGTAAACCACGTCCCATTCACATAACTGGAATACAAGTAGCTTCTGGCATCTGCCTCAAACCTATGCTTGCCTGCAATTTGGGGAACACCTGGAAAAACAGCTGCCTTTCGTGAACTACACGACACAAATGGGATCCCACAATGTGACCCAGTCCCAGTCCTGAAAGGAAAAGAATACTTCCTATTTACTACAAACACATTAACGTAACCACAATTGCTAGTAAATTACAACCAAAAAGAGCTACTCTCTACCCTGCTTTATTTTTGTAGGGATCTTGGGATCTAAGGTTCCCCGGGATCTGTGCGGGAAATTCTTCAAAAATGTTGGTCACAAGAATATTCCTCGCAAGGTCAAATTTCTCGAGAAGCGCAGAGGTCCATCTGTCCCATCTGGGATGCGAAATCTATTGCCTAAAATAGTGCTACCTAAATGGTTGTGGGGGGAAAAAGACTCCAAACCAAATTAGGTAGGAGATAAGATAAGGATACAAAGGTTTTAATGAGCCCCCAGGCTTTCCAGGAAATACCACCTGCTGCAGGCAGGCAAGCGAGCAGGAAAGAACCATACACACATCCACAAGATGCAAGTTCGAATCCAGTTTTATTATTGTTAAGCTGTACAATTTATATTATTCTGAGTCCTGTCCACGCGAACACGAGCACAGCACGCCATCATGATTGGTCAGCACGCGCTGTCCACGCGCCCCAGGTAACCCACCGATTTGTGGTTTTGAAGACCACATTTGCATACCGTTTTCGTTATCACTGTTTTTCCCATCCTGTTTCTACTGACTCCTGCATTCCTGCAGCAGCAAGCCGTTTCTTGTTTATCTTACCGTTACCTTCTGACCTTTTCAGAACTCAGAATAATCATGCAGAATTGCTAAGGCCCCGACAACCACCACTCGCGTTGGGGGCATTTTGGAACCCCCTCTTCTTCATCTTCATCTTCCTCAGAGCATGTAACGTTCTTGGAGGTCTTCCAAAGTATAGATAAGGTAGGAAACAGTTATTTTAATAAAGTGCTTTATGGTGCAGCAAATGCATAAAGTGCATGCAAGTGTCCAGGGGTTCTACATTCTTATAGTACTAATCAATCCAATCCAAGAACTATCTGCCCCCAGGACCTCCCCCAATCTGCCTCCCTGGCACACCTCCCCGGAATTGGGTTGGCAGTCTCAAGACCCCTTTCTTCCTCATCTTCCTCCTCCTCACAGCATGCACAGCCTTTGGAACTCCTCCAAGGTTCCTAGACCTTCAAGGTTGCTTTGCCTATAATGATATGCTCTTCTAGGTATATGTAGCAAACAAGATGTGCTTGCTAGAGCCTTTTCCCTTGAAAAGAACTGTCTCAGTTTGTTGACACACAAGTGTTTTGTTGAGGATGAATTATGAGAAAGATGCAAACTCCTCCCTCTAAGTAATTCTAAATCTGAAATTAAGAGACTCCAATTGAGAAAGTGTGGAAAAAGGAAAAAATAACAGCCCTTTATTAAAAGATACATGTGTATTGGCAGAACAACAAAAGAACACAAATGAAACAACCAAACAATAATCCTATACCCAAAAATAATCCCCTTAAAAACAAGTAAACAAACAGAAAATAAACAGTTCAGTTTGCACCCTTTGGCGCAATTCTAACCACAATCAGCAGTTGTATCACTATTGGATCACTGGAGATGCAGAGTCTGCAGTGTTCTTTGCCAACCAGCAGGGGGTACGGTTGGATCACTGCTGGTTGCCACTTGGGGGGACCCCCAGGTGTGCTGGAGAAGCTGAAAATGGAGGTCTTCCCTACCCCTCACCAGGAAAGGGGAGAAAGAAGGGAAAGAAAAAAAAAATTTATTCCCAACAGGAACTTACTCTGTCTGCAGCTAGACCATATGGCTTCCCCTCTCCTTTGATGTGCACAAGAACCGCTGACAAAAAAACACAGAAACAGGGGAGGGGAAGAAGGTGACCTCCTTCCTGAATAGTTCCTCTCTGATGAAAATCCATGCAGGTTCCGGGCTGGGTAGAAAACGGGGCACAGGTGAACCCGGGACAGGAGAGGGAAAGAAAACCCAAAACCTGCAGGGCAGCCAGGCTGAGAACAAAACCACCTTGGAGCTCCTGCCACCCAGACCTTGTCCCAACTCAGGCAACAATGAAGTCTGTACCATTTCCCAGGAGAAGTGAAAAAAAGTAAAAACAACTCCTCACCCCTCCCCACAGAGTCTTGAGGACCATCAACTTGGAATGTGGCTTTGCTAGCCACTTCTGTGTTAGTCCATTGACCAAGGAACAGACAACCTGCCTATTCAACATACCTTTCACACAGTGGGTAGGGGGAAGGGAAAATTCCTGCTTAGTTTCCCAGAACAAGTAAAACCATGACAAGAACATTAAATGAAACCTGAAGAATTTAGAAAATTCTATATGAAACATGAAAACAGGGTTTGGTAACTGTCAACTGCCATTCTAAAGTGTTAAAAACTACAGTCATACTAAAAATCTATATTTACTACAAATCTTCAGAATTCTAAGGCATCATTAAAATGCAACAGGAACCATCAGTAAAAAGAGCTTAATGCATTTTGTCCTCTGGTAGTTGGTTGTATGGTGGAGCTTATTCAGCCTGTGCCATCTGTTCCTTTTCTTCTTCATTTGCCAGGTCAAAATTCTCACCTTCCAACCAATTTTTAATGATCTCCCAGATCCCAGGGCAATTAGGGTTCCCAGTTCAACTGCCCTGTGTGATCAAGACAATCCACTTACTCCATGTAGCATCAGTGGCATGATGTGTGGAAGGAACCTTTCCTTTGAACATCCACCCCAACACTGTTAGTCAGGGTGCCAGGAGAAGCTGTGCTTCTGTTCTGATCACTTCCGAGGCATAGGTTGCTAGAATCTCCTTCTCCATTGGAGTGTAGTTGGCCTCAGACCCTCTGTAGCCTCAGCTCCAGAATCCAAGAGGTCAGCCTTGAGTTTCCCAAGGCACTTTCAACCAGAGGCCCCAGGAAGGACCATTCTCCCCAGGTGCAGAGTAGAGCACATTCTTCACCTCTGGTCCTGTCCTCACTGCCCCAAGGGCTACAATGTGAGCAATCTCTTGTTTAATCTGTTCAAAGGCTTATTGCTGTTTGGGGTCCCAGTGGAAATCATTCTTCTTGCTTGTTACAAAGTAGAGAGGAATTATAATCTGGTTGTGTTCTGGTATGTGCATCCTCCAGAAACCTATGGCACTTAGGAAAGTTTGCGTTTCCTTCCTGCTGGTAAGTAAGAACATAGCCGTTACCTTGCTGATGACTTCTGTCGGGATCTGATGGCATCTGCACTGCCATTTCACTCCCAGGAACTGGATTTCTTGGGCAGGTTCTTTGACGGTACTCTGTTTTGTTGCCTAAAAGACCACAGAGTAAAAAGACTACAGGTCAATTTATTGTATAAGATATAGAGAACAGGTCCTTTAATGAGTCTGTAGGCCCAGACAAATATATACCATGCGTGCCCATGCAGACAGTGGTTCCATGATTTTATAATAAGGTCCATCCAATCCCAGATCTGTCTACCCCCAGTTCTGCCCTGTTATGCCCCCCTACACACCCCTTCGGGAATTGGGTCTGTGACCGTTCAGGACCCCTTCTTCCTCATCTTCATCTTCTTCAAAGGACTGAATCCAAGAAATCCGGTAAAATAACTGCCCAGAAGCTTTTGGTCTTTTGAGTAGCAAAGGTATTTAGTTGTTAATGTCAGGAACAAGTGGGGTTATCACAGCAAAGCACTTGTTTGAAGGTATCGGTGTAAAACAGGGTCATTTATACAGTCTAACTTCTATGATTACATCATCTTACATATATATTCATATGATTGTAACATCTAATCATACATATGATAATAGATGGAGTATAGGCAGAGTTCAAGCGGAGCTTGAGGTGGAGCTTTTCTTGGCCCTCAATTCTGGGGGTACATCCGCCTTTCTTCATCACTGAGGTTGGAGTCTCTGTGGTCTTGCTCAGTGTGACCTCTCTAACTTTCCATTGTCTTTGCCCCAGTCACTGAAGTTTGGAGAGAGCCTTGGTTTCAGACCTGTGATGGTTCAGACCTGGTACCCTGCCAAATGCCTGAACTCACTGTAACAACCCCTTCCCCCTCCCTTCTTCCATTAGGGCAAAGGAAAAAAAAACCTATAAAAATTGAAGAACCCAAAATCAAACTAGTTATATAAAAATAAATATTTTAAGTATATTACAGTTATAGACAATTAAAATGCTATGTACACAGCGAAGGGAATTCAAACACCCCCCGAAGGGAAAGGGAAAGGGGAAAAAGGGAGAAAAAGGGACACAGAAGAGATATACACAATCAAACCTAAGAACTAGCAAAATAATTAGCAAAACAAATCTCACCATGTCCCTCAGAAAAGCAAGATTGGCAGACACGGCCAGTACTCCCCAAATCTCCCACGTGGCAGACCAGCAGTCACTGCAGGCCTCAACCTCTAGATAAGCAAGAGCAACGCAAGGACCCACTGCTCCTGAACCTCGTTGGAAGAGAGCGAGGTCTCTAATCTCCAACTTATTTATACTCTGGTTTACGTAAAAATCGTATAGAATACTGGGTACATGGCCGCTTCCTTGGTTACAAGCTGGTTACCAGGAAGGCCTAGACCAAAATCGTCACAAGGTCTATTTCACCTATTCAAATGTCTACTTTAGCTTACTTTGCCTTAATTTATGGTCTACAGACCCATTGTATAATGTTTCTAGCCTTCTTCTTAAGATTAGGTCCAAGGAACGGAACAGAACAAATATTTTTTTAGCAATTTAGGTAGAGCAGGTACGGAGGGGCGTCTCTCAGCCGAGCAAGATATTTCAGTTAATTCTTTAGACCTTGCTCTAGTTTCAGTCTCCCCTTTTCCTAAGACTTACGAATTCTTTCATCAAGTTCCAAAGGAATCCGATAGATATGCATCATTACCCATATTATCTGTGTCTTCTTGACTATGACACTTAATTTGTACCACAGTCACACATTTAAGAGGGATAACAGGATTATAACTGCTACTATGATCAATATTGGATGTATTAGAAGTGAAAAACTTGTGTCGCTGTAGGGGAATATCCTGTAAAGACATCCCACCAATGATGTTCTCCCACTTGTTCTACCTTAGTTAGGATAGTTTTTATACTCGTAGTGTCATGCTCCACTTGCCAGAGCATGCGTTGGGTTGTTCTGTTCACTTCTTGGACCAGGTTTTCCATATCAGGGTGTCTAAGCATCATTTTGAAAAGATCAATATCCATACCTATTTGTAATCTAGGTATATCATGATACAACTAATAATCATTTTCAACTAATTACCCAGTAGTTATTGGAATTGTATAGTTAAGATCACAACCTAATATTTTAGTAAAATTATAAACACAAAAATTAGTTCCATTTGTAATCTCTTGAAAGTTTTTTTCCCATAGAACCGCAATGCCCAATATAGGGTTGAGACCATGGCCACTCTAATGATCCAGCCCAGGTTATAGTCACCATACTCAGCAAGATCCCGGTAGCCAGAGTTGGGTGAACTTGAGAGTGGTTGGTCCTACAGGTTCTGAGGTCCATAGCTTCTTAGGGGTTCTCTTGACTCGGGAGTAGTGAATCCAGGTGGGCTGTTCTTCTATCTGGACTACTGTGAACGTGGTCAGCAACACCTGCGTAGTAGTTTTAAGACTAGGCCTTCCTTGGTGACCAGGTTGTAACCAAGGAACCAAGGCCATGTTCCCAGTATTCCATACGATTTTTACGTAAGCAAGAGTATAAATAAGAAGAGAGAGGAAACTCTCGCTCTCTTTCTTCCGGTGGACCGAAGGCAAAGGTAGCTTTGCTGTCGCTCTGGCCCGGGCGAGGGAGTGAGGCCTAGCGCATCTAGTTGGCCTTGAGAGGCAGAGAGTGCCGGCGGTTGTGTGGTGTGGCTCGCTATCTCTGGAGGGAAGTATTTGCATTATATCCCTTTTTATTCCTTTTTCCTTTTCCCTTCCCCTTCCCTTTTCCCCTTTGGGGGGTTCCCTGTATATAATTTTCTTTATATATATATATATATATATATATAAATCTTCCACTTAAAATTCAGTTCGGTTTGAGTTCTTTTAATTTTTTTTCGTGATCTTTTCGATCAATTGCACGAAAGTGAGAAGGAGGGGGAAGGCTTTGTCCCTGAAGTCCAGGCACTTGGATGGGAGCCAAGTCCTACTTGGAACAACCTGGAAAGGTCCATCCCACTTTTCTTGCAGAGGGTCTCCTGAAAAATCCTTGACATATATCCAATTACCAGGAGTGAATGAATGTGCTTTACAATCAGGTTGTTTAATCTTTTTTCTCAACACCACAGTAAAATTCTTATTTAATTGTTTCCCCACAGTTATAACATAATCATACACATATTGATTACCTCTCTGATCCAAAGCTTCACTGTTAATATTATTCACTCCATAGGGTCTGCCATACAGAATTTCGAATGGACTTAGCTTTTCTTTAGACCATGGTTTGACCTTGATTAGAATTAAAGCAATAGGTAAAGTTTGATACCAATACAAATTTGTTTCTTGACAGATTTCAGTTATTTGTTGTTTAGTTAGATGG
>NW_026088183.1:0-17889 GCF_022539395.1 Myiozetetes cayanensis | reverse complement strand
TGTGTGCGTGGAGTGCCAAGGGTGGCTCACCAACTGCACAGGAGAGTTAGAGGCTAAGGCCTTTTTTCACTGGATGGAACTTCATTCGCTTGGTGTTCAAAGCCCCGCCTGAAATGGCCCGTCTGGGTCCCCAGATGGACTAACAATGAAGATTCCACCCAGACAAAAGGTTTCAGGACAGAAAGCTGCATGTGTATATGGAATGCCAATATTGGCTCACCCATTACACAGGAGAGTTGGAGGTTAAGGGTTGTTTATCCTGCCTAGATCTTCACAGGTTTGGTGTCCGAAGCCCTGCACTCTAATGGCCCGTCTGGGTCCCCAGATGGACTAAGAACGAAGATTCCTCCCAGACAAAAGGTGCTAGCTAAGGAAGCTCCATGTGTACATGGAGTGCCAAGGTTGACTCACCCATTGCACAGCAGAGTTGAAGGCTAAGGGGTATTTTTCCTTCCTGGAACTCCATTGATTTTGTGTCCGAAGCCCCACGCTGAAATGGCCCGACTAAGTCCAGAGATGTACTCAGAACGAAGATTTCTCCCAGAAAAAAGGTGCCAGCGCAGGAAGCTCCATGTGTGCATGGAGTGCCAAGGGTTGCTCACCCATTGCATGGGAGACTTGGAGGTTAAGGGCTTTTTTTCCTGGCTGGAACTTCATTGCTTTGGTGTCCACAGCTCCGCGCTGAAATGGCCAGTCTGGGTCCCCAGATAGACTAGGAAAGAAGATTCATCCCAGACAAAGGGGTCAGCGCAGGAAGCTCCTTGTGTGCGTGGAGTGCCAAGGGTGACTCACCAACTGCACAGGACAGTTAGAGGCTAAGGCCTTTTTTTCCTGGCTGGAACTTAATTCGTTTGTTGTCCAAAGCCCCGCCCTGAAGGGGTTTTTTTCCTGCCTAGATCTTCACAGGTTTGGTGTCAGAAACCCTGCACTCTAATGGCCCATCTGGGTCCCCAGATGGACTAAGAACGAAGATTCCTCCCAGACAAAAGGTGCTAGCTAAGGAAGCTCCATGTGTACATGGAGTGCCAAGGCTGACTCACCCATTGCACAGCAGAGTTGAAGGCTAAGGGTATTTTCCTTCCTGGAACTCCATTGGTTTTGTGTCCGAAGCCCCACGCTGAAATGGCCCGACTAAGTCCAGAGATGGAATCAGAACGAAGATTTCTCCCAGAAAAAAGGTGCCAGCGCAGGAAGCTCCATATGTGCATGGAGTGCCAAGGGTGGCTCACCCATTGCACAGGGCAGTTGGACGCTAAGGGCTTTCTTTCCTGGCTGGAACTTCATTGGTTTGGTGTCCCAAGCCCCACGCTGAAATGGCCCATCTTGCTCCCAGATGGACTAAGAAGGAAGATTCCACCCAGACAAAAGGTGCTAGGGCAGGAAGCTCCATGTGTGCATGGAGTGCCAAGGTGCCTCACCAACTGCACAGGACAGTTGGAGGCTAAGGGCTTTTTTTCCTGGCTGGAACTTCATTGGTTTGATGTTTGAAGTCATGCGCTGAAAGGACGCGTCTGGGTCCCCAAATGGACTAAGAAGGAAGATTCATCTTAGAAAAAAGCCGCAAGTGCAGAAAGCTCCGTGAGTGTATAGAGTGCCAAGGGTGGCTCATCAAATGCACAGGGCAGTTGGACGCTAAGGGCTTTCTTTCCTACCTGGAAATTCATTGCTTTGCTGTCCGAAGCCCAACGCTGAAATGGCCACTCTTGGTCCCCAGATGGACTAAGAACGAAGATTCCTCCCACACAAAAGTTACCAGCTCTATGTGTGCATGAAGTTCCAAGAGTGGCTCAGCCATTGCACAGTAGAGGTGGAGGCTAAGGCCGTTTTCCTGGTTGGAACTTCATTGGTTTGGTGTCCGTAGCCCGCGCTGAAATGGCCCGTCTGGGCCCCACACGAGCTAGAACGAAGATTCCTCCCAGACAAAAGATGCCAGCGCAGGAAGCTCCATGTGTGCATGGAGTGTCAAGGGTTGCTCACCCATTGCATGGGAGACTTGGAGGTTAAGGGCTTTTTCATGGCTGGAACTTCATTGCTTTGGTGTCCATAGCTCCCGCTGAAATGGCCAGTCTGGGTCCCCAGATAGACTAAGAAGAAGATTCATCCCAGACAAAAGGGGCCAGCGCAGGAAGCTCCTTGTGTGCGTGGAGTGCCAAGGGTGGCTCACCAACTGCACAGGAGAGTTAGAGGCTAAGGCCTTTTTTACTGGATGGAACTTCATTCGTTTGGTGTCCAAAGCCCCGCCCTGAAATGGCCCGTCTGGGTCCCCAGATGGACTAACAATGAAGATTCCACCCAGACAAAGGTTTCAGGACAGAAAGCTGCATGTGTATATGGAATGCCAATATTGGCTCACCCATTACACAGGAGAGTTGGAGGATTAAGGGGTTTTTTCCTGCCTAGATCTTCACAGGTTTGGTGTCTGAAGCCCTGCACTCTAATGGCCCATCTGGGTCCCCAGATGGACTAAGAACGAAGATTCCTCCCAGACAAAAGGTGCTAGCTAAGGAAGCTCCATGTGTACATGGAGTGCCAAGGCTGACTCACCCATTGCACAGCAGAGTTGAAGGCTAAGGGTATTTTTCCTTCCTGGAACTCCATTGGTTTTGTGTCCAAAGCCCCACGCTGAAATGGCCCGACTAAGTCCAGAGATGGACTCAGAGCGAAGATTTCTCCCAGAAAAAGGTGCCAGCGCAGGAAGCTCCATGTGTGCATGGAGTGCCAAGGGTTGCTCACCCATTGCATGGGAGACTTGGAGGTTAAGGGCTTTTTTCCTGGCTGGAACTTCATTGCTTTGGTGTCCACAGCTCCAGCTGAAATGGCCAGTCTGGGTCCCCAGATAGACTAAGAAAGAAGATTCATCCCAGACAAAAGGGGTCAGCGCAGGAAGCTCCTTGTGTGCGTGGAGTGCCAAGGGTGACTCACCAACTGCACAGGACAGTTAGAGGCTAAGGCCTTTTTTTCCTGGCTGGAACTTAATTCGTTTGTTTTCCAAAGCCCCGCCCTGAAGGGGTTTTTTTCCTGCCTAGATCTTCACAGATTTTGTGTCCGAAGCCCTGCACTCTAATGGCCCATCTGGCTCCCCAGATGGACTAAGAACGAAGATTCCTCCCAGACAAAAGGTGCTAGCTAAGGAAGCTCCATGTGTACATGGAGTGCCAAGGCTGACTCACCCATTGCACAGCAGAGTTGAAGGCTAAGGGGTATTTTTCCTTCCTGGAACTCCATTGGTTTTGTGTTCGAAGCCCCACGCTGAAATGGCCCGACTAAGTCCAGAGATGGACTCAGAGCAGAAGATTTCTCCCAGAAAAAAGGTGCCAGCGCAGGAAGCTCCATGTGTGCATGGAGTGCCAGGAGTAGCTCACCCATTACACAGGGCAGTTGGACGCTAAGGGCTTTCTTTCCTGGCTGGAACTTCATTGGTTTGGTGTCCCAAGCCCCACGCTGAAATGGCCCATCTTGCTCCCCAGATGGACTAAGAAGGAAGATTCCACCCAGACAAAAGGTGCTAGGGCAGGAAGCTCCATGTGTGCATGGAGTGCCAAGGGTGCCTCACCAACTGCACAGGACAGTTGGAGGCTAAGGGCTTTTTTTCCTAGCTGGAACTTCATTGGTTTGATTTTTGAAGTCATGCGCTGAAAGGACGCGTCTGGGTCCCCAGATGGACTAAGAAGGAAGATTCATCTTAGAAAAAAGCCTCAAGTGCAGAAAGCTCTGTGAGTGTATAGAGTGCCAAGGGTGGCTCATCAAATGCACAGGGCAGTTGGACGCTAAGGGCTTTCTTTCCTACCTGGAAATTCATTGCTTTGCTGTCGAAGCCCAACGCTGAAATGGCCCATCTTGGTCCCCAGATGGACTAAGAACGAAGATTCCTCCCACACAAAAGTTACCAGCTCTATGTGTGCATGAAGTTCCAAGAGTGGCTCAGCCATTGCACAGTAGAGGTGGAGGCTAAGGCCGTTTTCCTGGTTGGAACTTCATTGGTTTGGTGTCCGTAGCCCGCGCTGAAATGGCCCGTCTGGGCCCCACACGAGCTAAGAACGAAGATTCCTCCCAGACAAAAGATGCCAGCGCAGGAAGCTCCATGTGTGCATGGAGTGTCAAGGTTGCTCACCCATTGCATGGGAGACTTGGAGGTTAAGGGCTTTTTTCATGGCTGGAACTTCATTGCTTTGGTGTCCATAGCTCCGGCTGAAATGGCCAGTCTGGGTCCCCAGATAGACTAAGAAAGAAGATTCATCCCAGACAAAAGGGGCCAGCGCAGGAAGCTCCTTGTGTGCGTGGACTGCCAAGGGTGGCTCACCAACTGCACAGGAGAGTTAGAGGCTAAGGCCTTTTTTTCCTGGATGGAACTTAATTCGTTTGGTGTCCAAAGCCCCGCCCTGAAATGGCCCGTCTGGGTCCCCAGATGGACTAACAATGAAGATTCCACCCAGACAAAAGGTTTCAGGACAGAAAGCTGCATGTGTATATGGAATGCCAATATTGGCTCACCCATTACACAGGAGAGTTGGAGGTTAAAGGGGTTTTTTTCCTGCCTAGATCTTCACAGGTTTGGTGTCCGAAGCCCTGCACTCTAATGGCCCATCTGGGTCCCCAGATGGACTAAGAACCAAGATTCCTCCCAGACAAAAGGTGCTAGCTAAGGAAGCTCCATGTGTACATGGAGTGCCAAGGCTGACTCACCCATTGCACAGCAGAGTTGAAGGCTAAGGGGTATTTTTCCTTCCTGGAACTCCATTGGTTTTGTGTCCAAAGCCCCACGCTGAAATGGCCCGAATAAGTCCAGAGATGGAATCAGAACGAAGATTTCTCCCAAAAAAAAGGTGCCAGCGCAGGAAGCTCCATGTGTGCATGGAGTGCCAAGAGTTGCTCACCCATTGCATGGGAGACTTGGAGGTTAAGGGCTTTTTCCTGGCTGGAACTTCATTGCTTTGGTGTCCACAGCTCCGCGCTGAAATGGCCAGTCTGGGTCCCCAGATAGACTAAGAAAGAAGATTCATCCCAGACAAAAGGGGTCAGCGCAGGAAGCTCCTTGTGTGCGTGGAGTGCCAAGGGTGGCTCACCAACTGCACAGGAGAGTTAGAGGCTAAGGCCTTTTTTTCCTGGCTGGAACTTAATTCGTTTGTTGTCCAAAGCCCCGCCCTGAAGGGGTTTTTTTCCTGCCTAGATCTTCACAGGTTTGGTGTCAGAAACCCTGCACTCTAATGGCCCATCTGGGTCCCCAGATGGACTAAGAACGAAGATTCCTCCCAGACAAAAGGTGCTAGCTAAGGAAACTCCATGTGTACATGGAGTGCCAAGGATGACTCACCCATTGCACAGCAGAGTTGAAGGCTAAGGGGTATTTTTCCTTCCTCGAACTCCATTGGTTTTGTGTCCGAAGCCCCACGCTGAAATGGCCCGACTAAGTCCAGAGATGGAATCAGAACGAAGATTTCTCCCAGAAAAAAGGTGCCAGCGCAGGAAGCTCCATATGTGCATGGAGTGCCAAGGGTGGCTCACCCATTGCACAGGGCAGTTGGACGCTAAGGGCTTTTTTTCCTGACTGGAACTTCATTGGTTTGGTGTCTGAAGCCCTGCGCTGAAATGGCCTATCTGGGTTCCCAGATGGATTAAGAACAAAGATTCCACTCAGGCAAGAGGGCCAGGGTAGAAAGCTCCATGTGTGCATGGAGAGCCAAGGGTAGCTCACCCATTTCACAGCAGAGTTGGAGGCTAAGGGCTTTCTTTCCTGGCTGGAACTTCATTGGTTTGGTGTCCCAAGCCCCACGCTGAAATGGCCCGTCTTGCTCCCCAGATGGACTAAGAAGGAAGATTCCACCCAGACAAAAGGTGCTAGGGCAGGAAGCTCCATGTGTGCATGGAGTGCCAAGGGTGCCTCACCAACTGCACAGGACAGTTGGAGGCTAAGGGCTTTTTTTCCTGGCTGGAACTTCATTGGTTTGATGTTTGAAGTCATGCGCTGAAATGACGCGTCTGGGTCCCCAGATGGACTAAGAACGAAGATTCATCTTAGAAAAAGCCGCAAGTGTAAGTAGCTCGGTGAGTGTATAGAGTGCCAAGGGTGGCTCATCAAATGCACAGGGCAGTTGGATGCTAAGGGCTTGCTTTCCTACCTGGAAATTCATTACTTTGCTGTCCGAAGCCCAACGCTGAAATGGCTCATCTTGGTCCCCAGATGGACTAAGAACGAAGATTCCTCCCACACAAAGTTACCAGCTCTATGTGTGCATGAAGTTCCAGAGTGGCTCAGCCATTGCACAGTAGAGGTGGAGGCTAAGGCCGTTTTCCTGGTTGGAACTTCATTGGTTTGGTGTCCGTAGCCCAGCGCTGAAATGGCCCGTCTGGGCCCACACGAGCTAAGAACGAAGATTCCTCCCAGACAAAAGATGCCAGCGCAGGAAGCTCCATGTGTGCATGGAGTGTCAAGGTTTGCTCACCCATTGCATGGGAGACTTGGAGGTTAAGGGCTTTTTTCATGGCTGGAACTTCATTGCTTTGGTGTCCATAGCTCCGGCTGAAATGGCCAGTCTGGGTCCCCAGATAGACTAAGAAAGAAGATTCATCCCAGACAAAAGGGGCCAGCGCAGGAAGCTCCTTGTGTGCGTGGAGTGCCAAGGGTGACTCACCAACTGCACAGGACAGTTAGAGGCTAAGGCCTTTTTTTCCTGGCTGGAACTTAATTCGTTTGTTGTCCAAAGCCCCGCCCTGAAGGGGTTTTTTTCCTGCTAAGATCTTCACATGTTTGGTGTCAGAAACCCTGCACTCTAATGACCCATCTGGGTCCCCAGATGGACTAAGAACGAAGATTCCTCCCAGACAAAAGGTGCTAGCTAAGGAAGCTCCATGTGTACATGGAGTGCCAAGGCTGACTCCCCCATTGCACAGCAGAGTTGAAGGCTAAGGGGTATTTTTTCCTTCCTGGAACGCCATTGGTTTTGTGTCCGAAGCCCCACGCTGAAATGGCCCGACAGTCCAGAGATGGACTCAGAACGAAGATTTCTCCCAGAAAAAAGGTGCCAGCGCAGGAAGCTCCATGTGTGCATGGAGTGCCAAGGGTGGCTCACCCATTGCACAGGGCAGTTGGACGCTAAGGGCTTTTTTTCCTGGCTGGAACTTCATTGGTTTGGTGTCCCAAGCCCCACGCTGAAATGGCCCATCTTGCTCCCCAGATGGACTAAGAAGGAAGATTCCACCCAGACAAAGGTGCTAGGGCAGGAAGCTCCATGTGTGCATGGAGTGCCAAGGGTGCCTCACCAACTGCACAGGACAGTTGGAGGCTAAGGGCTTTTTCTCCTGGCTGGAACTTCATTGGTTTCATGTTTGAAGTCATGCGCTGAAAGGACGCGTCTGGGTCCCCAGATGGACTAAGAACGAAGATTCATCTTAGCAAAAAGCCGCAAGTGCAGAAAGCTCCGTGAGTGTATAGAGTGCCAAGGGTGGCTCATCAAATGCACAGGGCAGTTGGACGCTAAGGGCTTTCTTTCCTACCTGGAAATTCATTGCTTTGCTGTCCGAAGCCCAACGCTGAAATGGCCCATCTTGGTCCCCAGATGGACTAAGAACGAAGATTCCTCCCACACCAAAGTTACCAGCTCTATGTGTGCACGAAGTTCCAAGAGTGGCTCAGCCATTGCACAGTAGAGGTGGAGGCTAAGGCCGTTTTTCCTGGTTGGAACTTCATTGGTTTGGTGTCCGTAGCCCACGCTGAAATGGCCGTCTGGGCCCCACACGAGCTAGAACGAAGATTCCTCCCAGACAAAAGATGCCAGCGCAGGAAGCTCCATGTGTGCATGGAGTGTCAAGGGTTGCTCACCCATTGCATGGGAGACTTGGAGGTTAAGGGCTTTTTTTCATGGCTGGAACTTCATTGCTTTGGTGTCCATAGTTCCGCGCTGAAATGGCCAGTCTGGGTCCCCAGATAGACTAAGAAAGAAGATTCATCCCAGACAAAAGGGGCCAGCGCAGGAAGCTCCTTGTGTGCGTGGAGTGCCAAGGGTGGCTCACCAACTGCACAGGAGAGTTAGAGGCTAAGGCCTTTTTTTACTGGATGGAACTTCATTCGTTTGGTGTCCAAAGCCCCGCACTGAAATGGCCCGTCTGGGTCCCCAGATGGACTAACAATGAAGATTCCACCCAGACAAAAGGTTTCAGGACAGAAAGCTGCATGTGTATATGGAATGCCAATATTGGCTCACCCATTACACGGAGAGTTGGAGGAGTTAAGGGGTTTTTCCTGCCTAGATCTTCACAGGTTTGGTGTCTGAAGCCCTGCACTCTAATGGCCCATCTGGGTCCCCAGATGGACTAAGACGAAGATTCCTCCCAGACAAAGGTGCTAGCTAAGGAAGCTCCATGTGTACATGGAGTGCCAAGGCTGACTCACCCATTGCACAGCAGAGTTGAAGGCTAAGGGGTATTTTTCCTTCCTGGAACTCCATTGGTTTTGTGTCCAAAGCCCCACGCTGAAATGGCCCGACTAAGTCCAGAGATGGACTCAGAGCGAAGATTTCTCCCAGAAAAAGGTGCCAGCGCAGGAAGCTCCATGTGTGCATGGAGTGCCAAGGGTTGCTCACCCATTGCATGGGAGACTTGGAGGTTAAGGGCTTTTTTCCTGGCTGGAACTTCATTGCTTTGGTGTCCACAGCTCCGCGCTGAAATGGCCAGTCTGGGTCCCCAGATCGACTAAGAAAGAAGATTCATCCCAGACAAAAGGGGTCAGCGCAGGAAGCTCCTTGTGTGCGTGGAGTGCCAAGGGTTACTCACCAACTGCACAGGACAGTTAGAGGCTAAGGCCTTTTTTTCCTGGCTGGAACTTAATTCGTTTGGTGTCCAAAGCCCCACCCTGAAGGGGTTTTTTCCTGCCTAGATCTTCACAGGTTTGGTGTCAGAAACCCTGCACTCTAATGGCCCATCTGGGTCCCCAGATGGACTAAGAACGAAGATTCCTCCCAGACAAAAGGTGCTAGCTAAGGAAACTCCATGTGTACATGGAGTGCCAAGGATGACTCACCCATTGCACAGCAGAGTTGAAGGCTAAGAGGTATTTTTCCTTCCTGGAACTCCATTGGTTTTGTGTCCGAAGCCCCACGCTGAAATGGCCCGACTAAGTCCAGAGATGGAATCAGAACGAAGATTTCTCCCAGAAAAAGGTGCCAGCGCAGGAAGCTCCATATGTGCATGGAGTGCCAAGGGTGGCTCACCCATTGCACAGGGCAGTTGGACGCTAAGGGCTTTTTCCTGGCTGGAACTTCATTGGTTTGGTGTCTGAAGCCCTGCGCTGAAATGGCCTATCTGGGTTCCCAGATGGATTAAGAACAAAGATTCCACTCAGACAAGAGGGGTCAGGGTAGAAAGCTCCATGTGTGCATGGAGAGCCAAGGGTGGCTCACCCATTTCACAGCAGAGTTGGAGGCTAAGGGCTTTCTTTCCTGGCTGGAACTTCATTGGTTTGGTGCCCCAAGCCCCATGCTGAAATGGCCCGTCTTGGTCCCCAGATGGACTAAGAAGGAAGATTCCACCCAGACAAAAGGTGCTAGGGCAGGAAGCTCCATGTGTGCATGGAGTGCCAAGGGTGCCTCACCAACTGCACAGGACAGTTGGAGGCTTTAAGGCTTTTTTTCCTGGCTGGAACTTCATTGGTTTGATGTTTGAAGTCATGCGCTGAAATGACGCGTCTGGGTCCCCAGATGGACTAAGAACGAAGATTCATCTTAGAAAAAAGCCGCAAGTGCAAGTAGCTCCGTGAGTGTATAGAGTGCCAAGGGTGGCTCATCAAATGCACAGGGCAGTTGGACGCTAAGGGCTTTCTTTCCTACCTGGAAATTCATTACTTTGCTGTCCGAAGCCCAACGCTGAAATGGCCCATCTTGGTCCCCAGATGGACTAAGAACGAAGATTCCTCCCACACCAAAGTTACCAGCTCTATGTGTGCATGAAGTTCCAAGAGTGGCTCAGCCATTGCACAGTAGAGGTGGAGGCTAAGGCCGTTTTTTCCTGGTTGGAACTTCATTGGTTTGGTGTCCGTAGCCCTCGCTGAAATGGCCCGTCTGGGCCCCACACGGGCTAGAACGAAGATTCCTCCCAGACAAAAGATGCCAGCGCAGGAAGCTCCATGTGTGCATGGAGTGCCAAGGTTGCTCACCCATTGCATGGGAGACTTGGAGGTTAAGGGCTTTTTTTCATGGCTGGAACTTCATTGCTTTGGTGTCCATAGCTCCGCGCTGAAATGACCAGTCTGGGTCCCCAGATAGACTAAGAAAGAAGATTCATCCCAGACAAAAGGGCCAGCGCAGGAAGCTCCTTGTGTGCGTGGAGTGCCAAGGGTGACTCACCAACTGCACAGGACAGTTAGAGGCTAAGGCCTTTTTTTCCTGGCTGGAACTTAATTCGTTTGTTGTCCAAAGCCCCGCCCTGAAGGGTTTTTTTTCCTGCCTTGATTTCACATGTTTGGTGTCCGAAGCCCTGCACTCTAATGGCCCATCTGGGTCCCCAGATGGACTAAGAACGAAGATTCCTCCCAGACAAAAGGTGCTAGCTAAGGAAGCTCCATGTGTACACGGAGTGCCAAGGCTGACTCACCCATTGCACAGCAGAGTTGAAGGCTAAGGGGTATTTTCCTTCCTGGAACTCCATTGGTTTGTGTCGAAGCCCCACGCTGAAATGGCCCGACTAAGTCAGAGATGGACTCAGAGCAGAAGATTTCTCCCAGAAAAAAGGTGCCAGCGCAGGAAGCTCCATGTGTGCATGGAGTGCCAAGGTAGCTCACCCATTGCACAGGGCAGTTGGGCGCTAAGGGCTTTTTCCTGGCTGGAACTTCATTGGTTTGGTGTCCCAAGCCCCACGCTGAAATGGCCCATCTTGGTCCCCAGATGGACTAAGAAGGAAGATTCACCCAGACAAAAGGTGCTAGGGCAGGAAGCTCCATGTGTGCATGGAGTGCCAAGGGTGCCTCACCAACTGCACAGGACAGTTGGAGGCTAAGGGCTTTTTCCTGGCTGGAACTTCATTGGTTTGATGTTTTGAAGTCATCGCGCTGAAAGGGCCGCGTCTGGGTCCCCCAAATGGACTAGAGAATGGAAGATTCATCTTAGAAAAAAGCGCTTAAGTGCAGAAAGCTCCGTGAGTGTATCAGAGTGCCAAGGGTGGCTCATCAAATGCACAGGGCAGTTGGACGCTAAGGGCTTTCTTTCCTACCTGGAAATTCATTGCTTTGCTGTCCGAAGCCCAGCGCTGAAATGGCCCATCTTGGTCCCCAGATGGACTAGAGCGAAAGATTCCTCCCACAAAAAGTTACCAGCTCTATGTGTGCATGAAGTTCCAAGGTGAGCTCAGCCATTGCACAGTAGAGGTGGAGGCTAAGGCCTGTTTTCCTGGTTGGAACTTCATTGGTTTGGTGTCCGTAGCCCAGCTGAAATGGCCCGTCTGGGCCCCACACGAGCTAAGAACGAAGATTCCTCCCAGACAAAAGATGCCAGCGCAGGAAGCTCCATGTGTGCATGGAGTGTCAAGGGTTGCTCACCATTGCATGGGAGACTTGGAGGTTAAGGGCTTTTTCATGGCTGGAACTTCATTGCTTTGGTGTCCATAGCTCCGCGCTGAAATGGCCAGTCTGGGTCCCAGATAGACTAAGAAAGAAGATTCATCCCAGACAAAAGGGGCCAGCGCAGGAAGCTCCTTGTGTGCGTGGAGTGCCAAGGGTGGCTCACCAACTGCACAGGAGAGTTAGAGGCTAAGGCCTTTTTTCCTGGCTGGAACTTCATTCGTTTGGTGTCCAAAGCCCCGCCCTGAAATGGCCCGTCTGGGTCCCCAGATGGACTAACAATGAAAGATTCCACCCAGACAAAAGGCTTCAGGACAGAAAGCTGCATGTGTATATGGAATGCCAATATTGGTTCACACATTACACAGGAAAGTTGGAGGTTAAGGGGTTTTTCCTGCCTAGATCTTCACTGGTTTGGTGTCCGAAGCCCTGCACTCTAATGACCCATCTGGGTCCTCAGATGGACTAAGAACGAAGATTCCTCCCAGACAAAAGGTGCTAGCTAAGGAAGCTCCATGTGTACATGGAGTGCCAAGGCTGACTCACCCATTGCACAGCAGAGTTGAAGGCTAAGGGTATTTTTCCTTCCTGGAACTCCATTGGTTTTGTGTCCAAGCCCCACGCTGAAATGGCCCGACTAAGTCCAGAGATGGACTCAGACGAAAGATTTCTCCCAGAAAAAAGGTGCCAGCGCAGGAAGCTCATGTGTGCATGGAGTGCCAAAGGTAGCTCACCCATTGCACAGGGCAGTTGGGCGCTAAGGGCTTTTTCTCCTGGCTGGAACTTCATTGGTTTGGTGTCCCAAGCCCCACGCTGAAATGGCCCATCTTGGTCCCCAGATGGACTAAGAAGGAAGATTCCACCCAGACAAAAGGTGCTAGGGCAGGAAGCTCCATGTGTGCATGGAGTGCCAAGAGTGCCTCACCAACTGCACAGGACAGTTGGAGGCTAAGGGCTTTTTTTCCTGGCTGGAACTTCATTGGTTTGATGTTTGAACTCACGCACTGAAATAACGCTTCTGGGTCCCCAGATGGACTAAGAAGGAAGATTCATCTTAGAAAAAACGCAAGTGCAGAAAGCTCCGTGAGTGTATAGAGTGCCAAGGGTGGCTCATCAAATGCACAGGGCAGTTGGACGTAAGGGCTTTCTTTCCTACCTGGAAATTCATTGCTTTGCTGTCCGAAGCCCAACGCTGAAATGGCCCATCTTGGTCCCCAGATGGACTAGAACGAAGATTCCTCCCACACAAAAGTTACCAGCTCTATGTGTGCATGAAGTTCCAAGAGTGGCTCAGCCATTGCACAGTAGAGGTGGAGGCTAAGGCCGTTTTCCTGGTTGGAACTTCATTGGTTTGGTGTCCGTAGCCCGCGCTGAAATGGCCCGTCTGGGCCCCACACGGGCTAAGAACGAAGATTCCTCCCAGACAAAAGATGCCAGCGCAGGAAGCTCCATGTGTGCATGGAGTGTCAAGGGTTGCTCACCCATTGCATGGGAGACTTGGAGGTTAAGGGCTTTTTTCATGGCTGGAACTTCATTGCTTTGGTGTCCATAGCTCCGCGCTGAAATGGCCAGTCTGGGTCCCCAGATAGACTAAGAAAGAAGATTCATCCCAGACAAAAGGGGCCAGCGCAGGAAGCTCCTTGTGTGCATGGAGTGCCAAGGGTGGCTCACCAACTGCACAGGAGAGTTAGAGGCTAAGGCCTTTTTTACTGGATGGAACTTCATTGCGTTTGGTGTCCAAAGCCCCGCACTGAAATGGCCCGTCTGGGTCCCCAGATGGACTAACAATGAAGATTCCACCCAGACAAAAGGTTTCAGGACAGAAAGCTGCATGTGTATATGGAATGCCAATATTGGCTCACCCATTACACAGGAGAGTTGGAGGTTAAGGGTTTTTATCCTGCCTAGATCTTCACAGGTTTGGTGTCCGAAGCCCTGCACTCCTAATGGCCCATCTGGGTCCCCAGATGGACTAAGAACGAAGATTCCTCCCAGACAAAGGTGCTAGCTAAGGAAGCTCCATGTGTACATGGAGTGCCAAGGCTGACTCACCCATTGCACAGCAGAGTTGAAGGCTAAGGGGTATTTTTCCTTCCTGGAACTCCATTGGTTTTGTGTCCAAAGCCCCACGCTGAAATGGCCCGACTAAGTCCAGAGATGGACTCAGAATGAAGATTTCTCCCAGAAAAAAGGTGCCAGCGCAGGAAGCTCCATGTGTGCATGGAGTGCCAAGGAGTTGCTCACCCATTGCATGGGAGACTTGGAGGTTAAGGGCTTTTTTCCTGGCTGGAACTTCATTGCTTTGGTGTCCACAGCTCCGCGCTGAAATGGCCAGTCTGGGTCCCCAGATAGACTAAGAAAGAAGATTCATCCCAGACAAAAGGGGTCAGCGCAGGAAGCTCCTTGTGTGCGTGGAGTGCCAAGGGTGACTCACCAACTGCACAGGACAGTTAGAGGCTAAGGCCTTTTTTTCCTGGCTGGAACTTAATTCGTTTGTTGTCCAAAGCCCCGCCCTGAAGGGGTTTTTTTCCTGCCTAGATCTTCACATGTTTGGTGTCAGAAACCCTGCACTCTAATGGCCCATCTGGGTCCAAAGATGGACTAAGAACGAAGATTCCTCCCAGACAAAAGGTGCTAGCTAAGGAAACTCCATGTGTACATGGAGTGCCAAGGATGACTCACCCATTGCACAGCAGAGTTGAAGGCTAAGGGGTATTTTTCCTTCCTCGAACTCCATTGGTTTTGTGTCCAAAGCCCCACGCTGAAATGGCCCGACTAAGTCCAGAGATGGACTCAGAACGAAGATTTCTCCCAGAAAAAAGGTGCCAGCGCAGGAAGCTCCATATGTGCATGGAGTGCCAAGGGTGGCTCACCCATTGCACAGGGCAGTTGGACGCTAAGGGCTTTTTTTCCTGGCTGGAACTTCATTGGTTTGGTGTCTGAAGCCCTGCGCTGAAATGGCCTATCTGGGTTCCCAGATGGATTAAGAACAAAGATTCCACTCAGGCAAGAGGGGCCAGGGTAGAAAGCTCCATGTGTGCATGGAGAGCCAAGGGTGGCTCACCCATTTCACAGCAGAGTTGGAGGCTAAGGGCTTTCTTTCCTGGCTGGAACTTCATTGGTTTGGTGTCCCAAGCCCCACGCTGAAATGGCCCGTCTTGCTCCCCAGATGGACTAAGAAGGAAGATTCCACCCAGACAAAAGGTGCTAGGGCAGGAAGCTCCATGTGTGCATGGAGTGCCAAGAGTGCCTCACCAACTGCACAGGACAGTTGGAGGCTAAGGGCTTTTTTCCTGGCTGGAACTTCATTGGTTTGATGTTTGAAGTCATGCGCTGAAATGACGCGTCTGGGTCCCCAGATGGACTAAGAACGAAGATTCATCTTAGAAAAAGCCGCAAGTGTAAGTAGCTCGGTGAGTGTATAGAGTGCCAAGGGTGGCTCATCAAATGCACAGGGCAGTTGGACGCTAAGGGCTTTCTTTCCTACCTGGAAATTCATTGCTTTGCTGTCCGAAGCCCAACGCTGAAATGGCCCATCTTGGTCCCCAGATGGACTAAGAACGAAGATTCCTCCCACACAAAAGTTACCAGCTCTATGTGTGCATGAAGTTCCAAGAGTGGCTCAGCCATTGCACAGTAGAGGTGGAGGCTAAGGCCGTTTTTTCCTGGCTGGAACTTCATTGGTTTGGTGTCCGTAGCCCCGCGCTGAAATGGCCCGTCTGGGCCCCACACGGGCTAAGAACGAAGATTCCTCCCAGACAAAAGATGCCAGCGCAGGAAGCTCCATGTGTGCATGGAGTGTCAAGGGTTGCTCACCCATTGCATGGGAGACTTGGAGGTTAAGGGCTTTTTTTCATGGCTGGAACTTCATTGCTTTGGTGTCCATAGCTCCGCGCTGAAATGGCCAGTCTGGGTCCCCAGATAGACTAAGAAAGAAGATTCATCCCAGACAAAAGGGGCCAGCGCAGGAAGCTCCTTGTGTGCGTGGAGTGCCAAGGGTGACTCACCAACTGCACAGGACAGTTAGAGGCTAAGGCCTTTTTTTCCTGGCTGGAACTTAATTCGTTTGTTGTCCAAAGCCCCGCCCTGAAGGGGTTTTTTTCCTGCTAAGATCTTCACAGGTTTGGTGTCTGAAGCCCTGCACTCTAATGGCCCATCTGGGTCCCCAGATGGACTAAGAACGAAGATTCCTCCCAGACAAAAGGTGCTAGCTAAGGAAGCTCCATGTGTACATGGAGTGCCAAGGCTGACTCACCCATTGCACAGCAGAGTTGAAGGCTAAGGGGTATTTTTTCCTTCCTGGAACTCCATTGGTTTTGTGTCCGAAGCCCCACGCTGAAATGGCCCGACTAAGTCCAGAGATGGACTCAGAACGAAGATTTCTCCCAGAAAAAAGGTGCCAGCGCAGGAAGCTCCATGTGTGCATGGAGTGCCAAGGGTGGCTCACCCATTGCACAGGGCAGTTGGACGCTAAGGGCTTTTTTTCCTGGCTGGAACTTCATTGGTTTGGTGTCCCAAGCCCCACGCTGAAATGGCGCCTCTGGGTCCCCAGATGGACTCAGAAAGAAGATTCCACCCAGACAAAAGGTGCTAGGGCAGGAAGCTCCATGTGTGCATGGAGTGCCAAGTGTGCCTCACCAACTGCACAGGCTAGTTGGAGGCTAAGGGCTTTTTTTCCTGGCTGGAACTTCATTGGTTTGATGTTTGAAGTCATGCGCTGAAATGACGCGTCTGGGTCCCCAGATGGACTAAGAACGAAGATTCATCCCAGACAGAGCCGCAAGTGTAGAAAGCTCCGTGAGTGTATAGAGTGCCAAGGGTGGTTCATCAAATGCACAGGGCAGTTGGACGCTAAGGGCTTTCTTTCCTACCTGGAAATTCATTGCTTTGCTGTCCGAAGCCCAACGCTGAAATGGCCCATCTGGGTCCCCAGATGGACTAAGAACGAAGATTCCTCCCTCACAAAAGTTACCAGCTCTATGTGTGCATGAAGTTCCAAAAGTGGCTCAGCCATTGCACAGTAGAGGTGGAGGCTAAGGCCGTTTTTTCCTGGTTGGAACTTCATTGGTTTGGTGTCCGTAGCTCGCGGCTGAAATGGCCCGTCTGGGCCCCACACGGGCTAAGAACGAAGATTCCTCCCAGACAAAAGATGCCAGCGCAGGAAGCTCCATGTGTGCATGGAGTGTCAGGGTTGCTCACCCATTGCATGGGAGACTTGGAGGTTAAGAGCTTTTTTTTATGGCTGGAACTTCATTGGTTTGGTGTCCATAGTTCCGCGCTGAAATGGCCAGTCTGGGTCCCCAGATAGACTAAGAAAGAAGATTCATCCCAGACAAAAGGGGCCAGCGCAGGAAGCTCCTTGTGTGCGTGGAGTGCCAAGGGTGGCTCACCAACTGCACAGGAGAGTTAGAGGCTAAGGCCTTTTTTACTGGATGGAACTTCATTCGCTTGGTGTCCAAAGCCCCGCCCTGAAATGGCCCGTCTGGGTCCCCAGATGGACTAACAATGAAGATTCCACCCAGACAAAAGGTTTCAGGACAGAAAGCTGCATGTGTATATGGAATGCCAATATTGGCTCACCCATTACACAGGAGAGTTGGAGGTTAAGGGGTTTTTTTCCTGCCTAGATCTTCACAGGTTTGGTGTCCGAAGCCCTGCACTTAATGGCCCATCTGGGTCCCCAGATGGACTAGGAACGAAGATTCCTCCCACACAAAAGGTGCTAGCTAAGGAAGCTCCATGTGTACATGGAGTGCCAAGGCTGACTCACCCATTGCACAGCAGAGTTGAAGGCTAAGGGGTATTTTTTCCTTCCTGGAACTCTATTGGTTTTGTGTCCGAAGCCCCACGCTGAAATGGCCCGACTAAGTCCAGAGATGGACTCAGAACGAAGATTTCTCCCAGAAAAAAGGTGCCAGCGCAGGAAGCTCCATGTGTGCATGGAGTGCCAAGGGTGGCTCACCCATTGCATGGGAGACTTGGAGGTTAAGGGCTTTTTTTCATGGCTGGAACTTCATTGCTTTGGTGTCCACAGCTCCGCGCTGAAATGGCCAGTCTGGGTCCCCAGATAGACTAAGAAAGAAGATTCATCCCAGACAAAAGGGGTCAGCGCAGGAAGCTCCTTGTGTGCGTGGAGTGCCAAGGGTGACTCACCAACTGCACAGGACAGTTAGAGGCTAAGGCCTTTTTTTCCTGGCTGGAACTTAATTCGTTTGTTGTCCAAAGCCCCGCCCTGAAGGGGTTTTTTCCTGCCTAGATCTTCACAGGTTTGGTGTCAGAAACCCTGCACTCTAATGGCCCATCTGGGTCCCCAGATGGACTAAGAACGAAGATTCCTCCCAGACAAA
>NW_026088182.1:0-17755 GCF_022539395.1 Myiozetetes cayanensis | reverse complement strand
TAAAGATTTTCCCAACATTTCCCTCTTCTGAGACTTTTTGAAATTTCCAGCAAGTCTCCCTGTTAAGCTTTATAGTACTTTGGGTTACAAACATTAGTACAGCAGTTCACAGAAATGCAGGAAAGACAATAATCACTGTCACCACAGTCCCTGTTATTTGTTTGACCCAGTGAGAGGGGCCTGGAAACCAAGATGATCTTTCCCAAAAACTTCTCAGGTCTTCAGGAAGTCTCATCCTTTTTTACTTCATGTAAGACTGCCTTGTTCCCAAAACAAGTCCCTGCCTTCTGAGTTTGATCTCTATATACACGCTGACAGCTGTTTATTATGGTACCAACCCCGTGAGGCCAACAGCAGATCCCTCACCCCCAGAGCCCAAGGCAGGGTGTCCTGGGGCAAAGCCCCATGGTGAGATCAGCCCAGACTGCTGCAGACCCCCCTGCACAGGAGCAGGAGGAACTGGGTGGCCCTAAAAATCCCTCTGCTCCCTCTTTTGGTGGTCCCAGCATGGGGGTGGCACCACAGCCAACCACAGCCTCGAGAAAAGCCCCGCCAGCCCCTCCTCCCTCAATCCATCCCTCAGTTTCCCCACCCTGAGCAGCTCCTGGGGACCCGAGGGGTGGCATCACCCTGGCCCAGCACCACCCCCTCGAGTTCCTCTCCCCCACCAAGCTGGGGGGGCCCAGCGGACACAACCCCCCAGTCCCTGCACCCCGGGGGCACGGGGGACTCCCCGCAACCCCCGCTCATCCCTTCGGTCTCAGCCCATGGAGCCGACCTGGAACCAGGGGGCACAGGGCTGGGGACACGGACCCGAGGGGGACACGACGCTGTCACATGGAGGAGGGGACAGGAAGCCAAAGCCCTGCTGTCCTCCCCAGTCTTCTGACCTCTCCTACCCCTTTCCCATCAGTTTAGGAGGATCCCAGCACTTTTTGGGGTGTGCTGGGTGCCGTGTTGAAGGGCAGGTGCCCTCCCAAAGGCCCCCAAACATCCCCGGCATCTGCAGTGATGTCACCACTGTCCAGCTGATGTCATCGCAGTCCCTGTGATGTCACCAGGCAGTTATGATGTCATTGGTCTCCAGTGATGTCACTACTGCCCCCATGGATGTCATCACTGTCCCTGTGATGTCACTGGTGTCCCCAGGGGTGGTCCGTGTGTCCCCAATGATGTCACCACTGTCCCTCTGACCTCACCGACATACCCAATGATATCACTGCTGTCCCTGTGATGTCACTGCTGTCCCCAATGATGTCACTGGTCTCCTGTGATGTCACTGCTGTCCCATGAGATGTCACCAATATCCCCAATGATGTCACTGCTGTCTCTGTGACCTCATCGCTGTCCCTTTGATGTCACTGCTATCCCTGTGATGTCAACAGTCTCCAGTGATGTCATTGCTGTCTCCACGGATGTCACCACTGTCCCTGTGATGTCACTGCTGTGCCCAAGGGTGGTCCCTGTGTCCCCAAAATGTCACTGCTGTCCCTGTGATGTCACCACTGTCCCAAGTGGTAGCACCATGTCCCTGTGATGTCACTGATGTCTCTATGATGTCACCAGATCATTGTGATGTCACTGTTCTTGTGTGATGTCACCAATGTCTCCTCTGATGCCACCAATGTCCCCAATGATGTCACTGCTCTCCCTATGATGTCACCACTGTCCCTTTGATGTCACTAATGTCCCTGTGATGTCATCGGTCTCCAGTGATCTCATTGCTGTCCCCACTGGTGTCACCACTGTGCCTTGTGATGTCACCCATGTCCCCAGGGGTGGTCCCTGTGTCCCCAATGATGTCATCAGTTCCCTGTGATGTCACTGGTCCCCAATGATGTCACCCATGTCTCTCTGATGTCACCAGTGCCCTGTGATGTCACCAGTGACACTGATAATGTCACTGGTGTCCTGTGATGTCACCCCTGGCCTTGGGATGTCACTGATGTCCCCTATCATATTACAGATGTCCCCATTAATGTCACTGGTGACTCTGTGGTGTCATCACTGTCCCCTGTGATCTCAACAATGTCCCCAATGATGTCAATGCAGTCTATATGATGTCACCACTGTCCCCAGCAGTGACACCAGGTCCCTGTGATGTCACCAATGTGCCTGTGACATCACTGCTGTACCTTTGTTGTTATCAGTCCCCTGTGATGTCACTGTTACCCAACGATGTAACCTCTGTCCCTGTGATGTCACCACTGTCCCCTGTGATGTCAACAATGACCCCGATGATGTCACTGGTGTCACTGTGATGTCACCCCTGTTCTTTTCGAAGTCACTGACGTCCCCTGTGATGTCACCAGTGTCCCTGTGGCATCATAGCTGTCCCTTTGTTGTCAACAGTCCCCTGTGATGTCACTGGTCTCCAGTGATGTCACTGCTGTCTCTGTGATGTCACCACTGTCCCCAGCAGTGGCACCACTTTCCCTGTGATGTCACCCATGTCATTGTGATGTCACCATTGTCCCCTGGGATGTCACCAATATCCTCGATGATGTCATTTTTTCTCTGTAATTTCACCCCTGCCTTTGTGAATTCACCAATGTTCTTTTTGATGTCACTGATTTCCCTGTGACATCACAGCTGTCCTTTCATTGTCACCAGTCCCCTGTGATGTCACTGCTGTCCCTGTGGTGTCACCACTCTCCCCAGCAGTGGAACTTTGTCCCCATGATGTCACTGATGTCTCTGTGATGTCACCAGACCCCTTTGATGTCACCAATGACCCCGGTGATGTCACTGGTCTCTCTGTGATGTCACCCATATGACATCACTGTTATGTCTGTGACATCACAGCTATCCTTTCATTGTTACCAGTCACCTGTGATGTCACTGATCTTTAATGATGTCACTGCTGTCTCTGTGATGTAACCACTGTCCACAGTGGTGGTACCCATGTCTCTGTGACATCACGGCCTTCCCTTTCTTGTCACCAGTCCCCTGTGATTTCACTGGTCCCCAGTGATGTCACTGATGTTCCTGTGATGTCATTACTCTCCATGTGATGTCACAACTGTCCCCAGTGGTGGCACCATGTCTCTGTGATGTCACCAATGTCCCTGTGATGTCACCAGACCCCTTTGATGTCACCAATTACCCTGGTGATGTCACTGGTCTCTCTGTGATGTCACCCATGTCCTTGTGAAGTCACAGATGTGCCCTGTGATGTCACTGCTCTCCCTGTGATGTCACAATTGCCCCCAGTGGTGGCACCATGTCCCCATGATGTCACCGATGTTCCTGTGATGTCACCAGACCCCTGTGATGTCACCAGTGTCCCTGTGACATCACTGCTGTCCTTCTGTTTTCACTCTTATATCACTGGTCTCCAATGATGTCCCTGTTGTCTCTGTGATGTTACCACTGACCCCTGTGTTGTCACCGACAATCCCGTGACATCACGGCTGTCCCTTTCTTGTCAACAGTCCCCTATGAGGTCACTGGTCCCCAGTGATGTCACCCACGTCCCTGTGATGTCACCACTATCCCCTGTGATGTCACCTCTGTCCCCGATGATGTCACTGGTGCCTCTGTGATGTCACTCCTTGCCTTGTGAAATAACCGATCTCAACTGTGATGTCACAGATGTCCCCATTGATGTCACTGGTGTCTTTGTGGTGTCATCACTGTCCCCTGTGATGTTAACAATATTCCCAATGATGTCATTGCTGTCATTGTGATGTCACCACCATCCCCTGCAACATCAGCAATGTTCCCTATGATGTCATTGGTGTCTCTATAATTGCAACCCTTTCCTTGTGAAAACACTGATGTCTCTGTTACATCAGGGTTGTCCCTTTCTTTTCAACAGTTCCATGTGATGTCACTGGTCCCAAATGATGTCACTAGTGTCTCTGTGATGTCACCACTGTCATTGTAAAGCCACCGATGTCCCCGGTGATCTCAGTGATCTCTCTGTGACATCACGACTGTCATTTTTTGTCACCAGTCCCCTGTGATGTCACTGGTCCCAAGTGATGTCACCAATGTATCTTTGATGGCACCACTGTCCCTGTGATGTCACCCATGTCTCCGATAATGTCACCGGTGTCTCTGTAATGTCAACCTGGCATTGTGAAATCATCGATGTCCCCTGTGATATCAGAGATGTCCCTGTTAATGTCACTGGTGTCTCTGTGGTGTCATCACTGTCCCCTGTGATGTCAACAATGTCCCCAATGATGTCCTGCTGTCTCTGTGATGTCACCACTGTGCTGAGCCATGGCACCATGTCCTAGTCATGTCACCAATGGTAGTGATGTCCCTATGACATCACGGCTGTCTCTTTATTGTCAGCAGTCCCCTGTGACGTCACTGGTCCCCAAGGATGTCACTGTTCTCTCTGTGATGTCACCTCTGTCCCCACCGGAGGTACCATGTCCCTGTGAGGTCCCCGATCTCCCTGTGATGTCATCAGACACCTTTGACTTCACCGATTTCCCTGTGACATCATGCCTGTCCCTTTGTTTTCACCAGTCCCCTGTGATGTCACTGGTCCTCAATGATGTCACTGCTGTCTCTGTGATTTCATCCCTGCCCCTGTGATGTCAGTGATGTCCCTGTGACCTCACTTCTGTCCCTTTGTTTTCACCATTCCCCTGAAATTTCACTCTTCCTCAATGATTTCTCCGGTGTCCCTGTGATGTCCCCAGTGTCCCCTGTGATGTCAGCAGTGCCCCAGATGATGTCACTGGTGTGTCTGTGATGTCACCCCTTTCCTTGTGAAGTCACTGATGTCCCCTGTGATGTAACCGATGTCCCTGTGACAACAGGGCTGTCCCTTTGTTTTCACCTGTCCCCTGTGAACTCACTGCTCCCCAGTGATGTCACTGCTGTCCCTATGATTCCACCACTGTGCCAACTGGTGGCATCATGTCCCTGTGATGTCACCAGACCCCTGTGATGTCACCAGACCCCTGTGATGTCACCGATATCCCTGTGACATCGTGGCTGTCCCTTTATTGTCACCAGACCCCTGTGATGTCACTGACGCCAATGATATCACTCATGTGCCCCTGATGTCACCACTGTCCCCTTGTGATGTCAACAATATCTCCGATGATGTCACTGGTGTCTCTGTCATGTCATCCTTGTGCTTGTGAAGTCACCAATGTCCCCTTTGATGTCACCATGTCCATGTGACCTCACTGCTTTCCCTTTATTGTCAGCAGTAATCTGTGATGTCACTGGTCCCCAGTGATGTCACCCATGTCACTGTGATGTCACCACTGTCCCTTGTGATGTCACCAATATCCTCGATGATGTCATTGTTGTAGCTGTAATTTCACCCCTGCCCTTGTAAAGTCACCAATGTCCTATTTGATGTCACTGATTTCCCTGTGACATCACAGCTATCCTTTCATTGTTACCAGCCCCCTGTGATGTCACTGGTCCCCAATGATGTCACTACTATCCCTCTGGTGTCATCACTGTCCCCAGCAGTGGCACCTTGTCCCCGTGATGTCACTGATGTCCCTGTGATGTCACCAGACCCCTGTGACATCACTGTTATGTCTGTGACATCACAGCTATCCTTTCATTGTCAGCAGACCCCTGTGATGTCACTTGTCTTTAATGATGTCACTGCTCTCTCTGTGATGTAACCACTGTCCCCAACGGTGGCATTGATGTCTTTGTGATGTCACCAATGTGCCTGTGACATCAGGGTTGTCCCTTTGTTTTCAACAGTCCCCTGTGATGGCTCTGGTCCCCACTGATGTCACCCATGTTCCTGGGATGTCACCAGACCCCTTTGATGTCACTGATGTCCCTGTGACATCATGGCTGTCCCCTCGTTTTAACCAACCCCCTGTGATGTCACTGGTACCCAATGATGTCCCAGCTGGCCCTGTGGTGTCACCACTGTGCCCAGCCATGGCACCTTGTCCCTGTGATGTCACTGATATCCTTGTGATGTCACCAGACCCCTGTGATGTCACCAATGTTCCTGTTATATCACAGATGTCTCTTTGCTGTCACCAGTCCCCTGTGATGTCACTGCTGCCCAGTTTAGGTTTAGGCAAGGTTTGGGTTAGAGTAAGGGATAGTTTTACGAGTAGGGGTTAGGGCTTAGTGTTAGGTTTAGGTTTAGAGGGTTTTTTTAAGTTCAGGTCTAGGGTTCAGTACAGATGAAGATGCCTCCCAGACAAAGGTGCCTGCACACAAAACTCTTGCTCTTTGTGCAGTGCCGAGAGTGGTGCAGCAACTGCACTGGAGAGACGCAGACTCAGGGCTTTCTTTCCTGGGTGGAAGGGCAGTCGTTCTCTTGTAGGAGTGCTGGGCTGAAATGGCCGTCCCACAGTGGGACACATTTGCTTGTTCTAAGGAAAAAAAGGAACTGAGCACTGAATGTTTCCCTCCCCCCCTCGCCCTTCCCCACTTTGTGGAAGGGATGTTGAATGGGCAGATTGACCCATTGGTGATTGAACAATACAAAAGGACTGGTCAGAGACCCAGATTCCAGAGTGATGGCCCTCCAAGTCTGTGGGGAGGGATGAGGAGGGTTTTCTTTGTCTTTTCCCTCACCTGGGAAACAGGACACATCATTGTTGCCTGAACTGAGACCAGGTGTGAGTTGGAAAAGCTTGAAGGTTTCTTTATTCTCAGCCTGGCCGCTGGGTCCCAGTTTGACTGAACCCTGTTTTCTGCCCCCAGCCCAGACCTGCTCAAACTTCATCAGAGAGGAACTATTTGGGAAGGAGGTCACCCTATTTTCCCTTTTCTGCTCCCATGTTTTTGGCAGTGTTTTTTTTTTTTTTTTTATATATATATATACAGATCAAGGAAAAGGGGAAGTCACAGAGTCAGCCACAGCCAGCGTGAGTTTTCTTGGGAAGAACCCCTTCTCTCCTCTTTCCCCTTCTTGGTGTGTGTGGATGAAATCTCCATTTTGGGCTTCTCCTTCACCCCCGGGGACCCCTCATGGCAACCACCATATCCAACAGCGCCCCTGCTGGACACCAGAGGACACTGCAGGCTCTACTCTTCCAGTGATTCAACAGCACCCCCTGCTGACTGTGGTTCGAATTGCACCAAAAAGGAAAAAAAATGATCTCTTTACTTTTCCATTTGAAGGAGACTCTTGGGTATAGGATTATTGTTTGGTTGTTTTCTTTGTTCGTTGTTCTTGCCAATACACATATATCCTTTTATAAAGGGCTGGTATTTTTTCCTTTCTTCACACTTTCTCAGTCAGAGCCTCTTAATTTCAGATTTACAATTGCTTAGATGGAGGAATTCTGGTTTTTCTCATAGCTCATTCTACTTAGACAAACACTTCTGTCTCATTAAACTGAGACTGACAACCAAAATTTAGTACAGACGAAGACACCTCCCAGACCAAAGGTACCCACACAGAAAGCTCTTGCTCTTTGTGTAGTGCCAAGAGTGGTGCACCAACTGCATTAGATAGGTGGTGGGTCAGGGTTAGGGTTAGTGTTATGGTCTAGGATTTAGGATAAGGTTTAGCATTAGGGTTAGATTAGGATAGGATTTAGGCAAGGTTTGGGTCAGGGTTAGGGATAGGGTTCTGGTTGGGGGTTAAGGTTTAGCATTAGGTTTGAGTTTAGTTTTTTTTTTTAAGTTTAGGTCTGGTGTTCAATACGGATGAAGATACCTACCAGACCAAAGGTGCCCGCACGGAAAACTCTTTTTCTTTTGCAGTGCCAAGAGTGGCTCAGCAACTGCACTTGAGAGACAGAGGCTCAGGGCTTTCTTTCCTGGGTGGAACTGCAGTGCACACACCCTCACTGCAGCCCCAAAAGGGTTCCATGGTTACCTTCGTGATGTCATGGCCTACTCTCTCCGTTCCAGAATGATGCTGAAAACCAAAGAACCAATGCACCACACTCCCACATTGCAGCCTTTCCTTTTTGCCGTGGGGCCTCATTGTGATTTTACGGACAATCATCTCTATTCCAGAATGGCCCCTGGAAACCAAAAAAAATGATGCCTCATACCCCAGGAATGACCCAACATGTCTGCCATGGGATTCTTTGTTATGTCATGGCCTACCCTCTCCATTCTGGATTGACCCCATCCACCAGGCCCAGGCCCATCACAAATGTTTTCTGGATGCCTTGATCTCAAAGCATCTTTGTGACTGGAACATGTATTGACAATGTCTGATGGATAAATCCAGACCAAACCTATTCCCTGGACTGGACATGGAGACGTGAGCCCCTCAAGTGAAGACATCTCCATCCCCTGTGTCAAAAGGAAACTGTGTGAAAATCCCAGGCAAAAGTAAATTTTAACCTTGACTGGACACAGAAAGGCCCATGCCATTGGAGTGTTAAAATACCATGTGAGGTCACAGGGTCACATCTGTTCCTGCATCAAAATTGTCATCAGTTGGCAGATAGAGGTTTCTCATAATGTTACAGTTTTAGAAAAAAAAGAGCTCTGCATATTCACATGTGGGCTGGGTTTGATGTCCCCACATGAGCCCCGTGCAGCAGGTTTTTGTTTAAACTCCTGGAGACAGAGAGCTGCTCTTGGGGGACATTTTGCCTGACCCCTCTCCTTGGATGAGGCAGAAACATCCGTTTCTCTTCCCCTTCTCGGGGTGTGGGGCGAAAATCGCCCTTGTCAGGGAGCCCCTGCAGGCTCTGCCCCTCCGGTGATCCAACAGCGGCCCCTGCTGACCGGGATCTGAATTGCGCCAAAAAGAGAGGAATACCGGACTGTTTCCTTTTTTTTGAGGGGGATTTTTTTTCAGGATTCCTCGATGATCCTTGTGGGTCCCTTCCAACTTGGAATACTGGGTGTGATTCTGTGAAGTTCTACAGGGCTGTGTGTGAGGTTGAGAGCAGGGGCTGAGCAAAGCAGAGCAGGGCAATGGCAGCACAGGCCTTGAGCACTGTGAGGACACAGCACAGGATCCAGATCCAGAGGGGAATGGCTGACCCTGGAAGAAGGGTGGGTCATAATGTGGACAAAATATGTCTAGGAGGGAGGAGCACTGGAGGGCTGCTGAGAGGGGCAGGACAGGGCGTGTCCTGGGCACAGGGCAGGACACAGGCTGTGTGGATCAGGTGTGCAGCAGTGATTGGCAGAGCTGCTTTGAGGAAGGCAGGAGGATGATTGCTTCCTTCAGTCCTGTCGTGGTTTTGCCCTGGCTCAATTTACTTTTATACCCCTCATACAATTTCTATCAGTTGAGAGAAGGTTTATGCAGACAAAAAGAGACTGAATTGAAAAAAAGTATGAGTATTTATTATTAACAAGCTAACACTAAAGAATTATATTTACAACAATTCTACTAAAGTAAAAGGTATTATGTATTTACAGAAGATACTTCTCCCCCCACTTCCCTTTATATCAGTCCAAGGAGGAGAAGCAGTTTTTTTCTGTTCTCGGAATTCCAGCTTTCTCTCTTTCCAATAACTCTGCAGCACTTTCATCGCAGTTGGAACTTCTTTATCTCTCTCTCATTCTGTGTTGACCTCCAGGGCTGGGCCTACCCCCCTCCTTGGCTAAAACCGAAGGCTGGGGGTTACCCAGGTCCTGAAGGGTCTCCTTCCATAGGCTTGCAAGGGGACACTTGCTTACTATGGATCTTCTTCCACAGGGTTACAGGGGATAATGGTTTAAGAGTTCACCCCTGTTTCCCTATGGAGGTCCCTCCCCATGGGAGAACAGCCTTTGATTGACTTCTTGGCATGGGTCTAGTCTGGATCCTATACGTGGATCCCAATATCCTTACCCGAGCCGTTCCTGCTCCAGCGTAAGGCTCTCTCATTCCCTTCAGGGTCATAAATCTTCAACATTCCTACCCGAGTCATTTTTTTGCTCCAGCGTAGGTTTTCTCAGGATCACAAATCTCCAGCACCAGCAGCATGGATCCCACACATGGATCCCAACATCCCTACCCGAACCGTTTCTCTGTTCTAGCATAAGTCGTCATCCCCCTCAGGGTCATAAATCTTCAACAGGATTCTGCCTCATCTGAGCCGCTTTTACTCCAGCATAAGGCTTTCTCTCTGTTAAAGTCACAAATCTCTGGTGCATCCACAAGCTCCTCTGTGAGCCGCATGGGGGGATCTCTTCACCCCAACAAATCTTCACAGGTGGCAGGGTTTTATTTTTCAGTCTTTACCCTGCTGAAGGGAGGGAGAGCGAAAGGAGAAAAAGCAGCTCTCCCCCCTTCGAACTTTTCTTCTCTCTCTGTTGCAGACTGCAGCTTTGACCTTGGAAATCTTGTTATCTCATGGCTGGAATTCTTCTGCAGCGGTTTTTCGTCTAAGCAGTTCGTCTTTTAAACCTTTTTTTTTCCTTCACTCTTTTACAGAAGAGAAAGGAGGCTTCAGTACTACACCTGCCCCCTCCCGGCCCAAGCCGAGGAGGAGAGAGACCTTAGCCCTCCTCGGGCCCGCTACCCTTCTACATGGCTGCTGCTCCTAATTTCAACTGTGACACAACCTTCTCTTCCGTTTTCTTAAAGATGTAATTAGCAAAGGCGTCACTGAACTTTTTGATTGGTTTTTTGTCCAGAAATCACCTGGACAAAACCATCCTCAGCCCCAGGGATGGGCTGGTGGGCAAAACCACGACAAGCCCCCAGGGGACTCTGAACAAAAGGGGGTGATTTTCAACACTTCCCAATGGGTTCATGGCATGGTGTAACACCTGGGAGGTGCTGAAATGCTTTAGGCATCAGAGCCATCCACCTGGAACAACAAACCACACAAAAAATGGGCTTGGGGTGGAGTCAATCAGGGGAAAAAGGAGATGTGGGATGAAGTCACACGGGTGGGAAAATTCTTGTCTAGTAAATCCTCAGTAATGGGAATGTGGAAGGGGCACAGGGCAGAGCTCTCTCCAGAGACACAACTGAACAGGGTATTCATTTCTTGATCCCCACAGATGACAGATGGTGGATCTGGGATCCCCACAATGTCTCAGTGTGTGCAGCACCTGGGGGAGCTGCAGGCTCTCAGCCTGTGCCTTTCTCCTCCCAGGCAGCTGGTCCAGCTCCCAGGCAGGCACAGCCACCAATGGGGAAGGATTCCCTCCTCATACACTCAGTGACCCTCAGCATTAGGACCAAGGCTGCCCAGCTGCCACCACCAGGAAATGAGGAGGTTCATCACCTGGGATCTCATTGGGCTGCAATGGCGTATCCTGCTCACTTCTTCCTCTCCCCATCACACCTTCTCTGGTCTCTTCTCTTTTTCTAAGAGTCCATATCAGCCAGTTAGGCAGATTTGCATGAGCTCACTGGTTCCACATTCATCTAAA
The DNA here is from genome assembly GCF_022539395.1 of Myiozetetes cayanensis. Classification (NCBI taxonomy): domain Eukaryota; kingdom Metazoa; phylum Chordata; class Aves; order Passeriformes; family Tyrannidae; genus Myiozetetes; species Myiozetetes cayanensis. Next base: position 6,505 of record NW_026088182.1, on the reverse strand, counting down.
GGATCAAGATGGGAGCTGGGGGAGGAGTTCAGTGTCTGGGATGGTCCCTGCACAGGACACCAAGAATCATGAGCTCTACATTTCTCTAACAGACAGCAACCCCTGGACTAAGGCAATATTTCCTGTTAGAGGGAAGTGATAACTTGTGAGCCTTTCCCACTCTTCTTTCCTCCTGGATATGTTTTGTCCACATAGTGATCCACCCTTCTTCCAGGGTCAGCCATTCCCCTCTGCATCTGAATCCTGCACTGTGTCCTCACCTTGCTCCTCTTGTCGTCCACCCCCATCAGCACCCTCATCCTGGAGAGATGGGGCCACTGAGAACTGGGAGAGCCCAGACTGGAAACATCCCCATGCCCATCACTTCCCTCTGATGCTCTCCCTGTCCTGCACTCCCTGCTGTCCCCGTGTCTCTGCCCCCTAACCTGAGTGGGACCAACCCCACCCCCAGCTACCTTTTGGGCTCAACCCACTTGGGGCAGTGCTCAAGGGCTGTGCTGCCATTGCCCTGCTCTGCTTTGCTCAGCCCCTGCTCTCTGCTCACACACACCCCAGGGTGGAACTTCACAGAATCACACCCAGTATTCCAAGTTGGAAGGGACCCACAAGGATCATCGAGTCCAACTCCTGAGCCTTCCCTGGACCATCCCCCAGAGTCACACCACGTGCCTGGGAGTATCGTCCAAACGCTTCTTGTACTTGCACCAAGCCAGCGGTGCTGAACCCCCACACAGGCACCTCCTGCTCCCAGACAGCAGCATCTCCAGCCTCTGGGTAAGGGAGAGGGGATGCAGCCATCTCCTAAGTTATCCCAAACAGGGCATTCACGTCCAACCTTGATGTCTGCCTCACCCCTCTGGGAGGATCTGTGGGCATGTGCTGGGAATTCCACGAGGCGCTGCCATTGCTGGAGGAGCTGCATTTCTGCTGTTCCCCCCACTGTCCTGGTTTTATCTCTCCTGAAGGAAACATTTGCTTGGAGAGGCCTCAAAACACCCCAGGTCCTTCTCCATGAAATACCCCCACTCCCAGTTTTGTGAAATCATCTGGTGCAGGCAGGGAAGGTGTCCACACAAGTTCTCTGAGAGGGTCAGAGGCAAATGGGAAGAGCCTGGAAGATCTCTGGGCTGTAAACAAAACATGACTTTGCACCTTTCTCAGTTTAATGAGACAAAAGTATTTGGCTAAGGAGGGCTACTTATAAAGAAGACCAAAGTCCTCCTCCTAAGCAATTGAAAGTCCAAAATTAAGAGTGTCCAAGTATGGGGAGGAAATATGGAGAAAGCAAAAATAACAGCCCCTTCCTTAAGGATATATGTGTATTTGCAGAACAAAGAAAGAGCACAAAAACAACCAAAGAATCCTGTACCAAAAATCCCCCTCAAAAGAAAAGGACAGACCGGTATTCCTCATTTTTTGGCGCAATTCCAATACCGGTCAGCAGGGGGCGCCGTTGGATCACCAGAGGGGCAGAGCCTGCAGGGGCTCCCTGACAAGGGCGATTTTCGCCCCACACACCAAGAAGGGGAATAGAAAGGTGAAGTTTCTGTCTCATCCAACACTAATTTTAACCCTAACTCTACCCTAACCCTAACGCTAACCCTAACCCTAATTGAAACCCTATCCCTTACTCTAACCATAAAGTTACCTAAACCCTAACCCTAATCCTAAATCCTAATCATAAGCCCTAACCCTAACCCTAACCCCAACCCTATCCTTTATTCTAACCCAAACGTTACCTAAAACCAAACCCTAACCTAACCCTAATCTTAATGAAAGGGACCTTGGTGACATCATTGAGGATGAGTGTCATCACAGGGGAGAGGTGAAAACAAAGAGACAGCTGTGATGTCACAGGGACATCGGTGACATCACATGGGACATCAGTGACATCACAAGTACATGGTTGACATCAAAGAGATATCAATGACATCATTGTGAATATTGGTGACATCACAGGGGACAGTGGTGACATCACAGGGACATGGCTGCCATCACTGAGAACCAATGACATCACAGGTGACTGGTGAAAAAAAGGGGACAGCCGTGATGTCCCTGGGAAATTGTTCACATCATGGGGACATGGTGACACTGCTGGAGGCAGAGGTGACATCACAGGAACAGCAGTGACATCACTGGGGACCAGTGACATCACAGAGTACTGGTGACAACAAAGGGACAGCCGTGATGTCACAGGAACACTGGGATAACATTGCAGAGACACCAGTGACATCATCAGGTTCAATGGTGACATAACAGAAGACACTGGTGACATCACAGAGAAAGCAGTGATGTCATTGTGGACCAGTGACATCACAGGGGACTGTTGAAAAGAGAGGGACAGCCGTGATGTCTCAGGGGATATTGCTGACATAACAACAACACGGGTGACATCACAGAGACACCAGTGACATCATCTAGGACACTGGTGACATCACAGGGGACAGTGGTGCCATCACAGGGATGTCGATGACATCACTGGGGACCAGAGACATCACAGGGGAGTGTTGAAAACAAAGGGACAACCCTGATGTCACGGAGACATTGGTGACTTTACAGGGACAGGGTTGACATTACAGAGACACCAGTGACTTGATCGGGGACATTGCTGATGTCACAGGGGACAATGGTGACATCATGAGGAAAGTGGTAACATCATTGGGGACCAGTTATGTCACAAGTGACTGGTGACAAGAAAGGGATGGCTGTGATGTCACAGGGACATTGGTTACATCACAGAGACAGCAGTGACATCATTAAAGACCAGTGACACCACAGGTGACTGGTGACAAAGAAAGGATAGTTGTGATGTCAGAGACATAACAGTGATGTCACAGGGGTCTGGTGACATCAGAGGGACATCGGTGACATCACAGGGACAAAGTACCACCGCTGGGGACAGTGGTGACACCACAGGGACAGCAGTGACATCATTGGGGACCAGTGACATCACAGGGAGATGGTGACAATGAAAGGATAGATGTGATGTCACAGGGAAATCAGTGACATCAAATAGGACATTGGTGACTTCACAAGGACAGGGGTGAAATTACAGAGACAACAATGACATCATCAAGGATATTGGTGACATCACAGGGGACAATGGTGACATCACAGGGACAGAGGTTTCATCATTGGGGAACAGTGACATCAAAGGGGACTGATAAGAACAAAGGGAAAGCAGTGATGTCACAGGCATATCAGTGACATCACGGGGACCTGGTGTCACCGCTGGAGACAGTAGTTACATCACAGAGACACCAATGACATCAATGGGAAAATCTGTGACATCACAGGGGATATTGGTGACTTCACAAAAACATCAGTGACATCATTGGGGATCAGTGACCTCACAGGGGTCTGGTGACATCACGGGGACATCGGTGACATCATGGGGACATGGTGCAGCCACTGGAGACAGTTGTGACATTAGAGGGAGAGCAGTGACATCACAGTTGACATCACAGAGAGACGGGTGACATCACCAGTGACATCTGTGACATCACAGGGGACAGTGGTGACATCACAGGGATAGCAGTGACATCTTTGGGGACCAGTGATGTCACAGGGGAATTGTGACAACAAAGGGACAGCCGTGATAAAACGTGGACATCAGTGACACCACTGGGGACATTGGTGACTTCACAAAGACAAGGGTGACATCAAAATTACACCAATGACATCATTGGTGACACTGGTAACATCACAGTGACATTGGTGACATCCTTGAGGACCAATGGCATTACAGGGGACTGGTGACAAGAAAGGGGAAACCCTGATGTCACAGGGACATTTCTGACATGACAGAGTTCTGGTGAAAACACAGAGATGGTGACATCACAGGAACATGGCTTATGATTTTTCTGACTGTAATGGGGTGAGTTCGAAAGGATGCAGAGATTAAAAACCAAGACACCACTGAGAGCTCAACAATAAACCCAATATTTATTACAGAAAGAGGCCAAGTTGACAAGAACCCGAGAGACAGGAAAGGAGTGAACTGAGCCCTCAGTGAAATCCCCACTCATGCAGGTGTGTTTTACGAGGTTGTTTTAACCACCCCAGGATAACCAGAATTCCCCTCAGCAGAGGCTGCATCCTCGGAGGGTCAGCAGGCTCACAAAGATAGCGGCGTCCCCGCGGAAGGCAACGTTGTCCTTCTTGTGAAGCTTGAGAGCCCCGAGCAAGAGTCACCTGCATTTTTATCCAAGGAGCCGGGGACGTCTCCCTAGGCCGGTGTGGCAGCACTGCCCAGCCAGAGGCCCTCGGTCCCTCCCCCGTTCTGTGAGTGCCCCCCTTCAGCCCTGCGGGAGAACGTGGGGATTCCCCTCGCACTTGCGCTGCTTCACTCAAAGGGTCTGATCTATTTGGGTCCGGGGGCTTTACTTCATCCTCTCCTCCTTGGTTTCTCCTTCAAATGTCCTCTACAGACAACCAGGCAATCACAGAACACCAATTAAACCAGTTTATACAAGAAACTGTCTCTCCAAGGACGAAGCTCCCGTTTATCAGTGAACTTGGCAGGCAAAGAACAAAACTTTTGCAGGTGGCTGGGCCAAACACAGACCAAAAAATATCAACAATCCCTGATACACCTGCCCTGATTTCTGTGTTGAAGATGCTTCTTCAGCCCTTCTCCGGAGCTGCAGGGGCAGTGCCTGTGTGCAGAGCTGGAGGGAAGAGACTCCCAGCACAGCAGCACAGCCAGGGACAAGGGCACCTGTTCTTTCCACATCTCAGCTTTGGGAAAAGCTGGGGAAGGTTGGGAAAGGTGTTAACAGGGTGGTTTTGCGTGAGGTGTTAAACCTGGGAGCGGGTCTATCTTCACAATTCCCAAGAGAAGAGATGGCAGAAAGCTGCCCTGCAGGTTGTATTTGAAGGAAGAGGAAAAGAGACCAAGGGGAAGGGGTTTCTTTCCTGGAGGGCAGGACTGTCGTTCGCTTGCAGGAGCCCCGCGCTGGAATTGTCAGTCCGACTGCCAAATTGGAATCTGGACAAAGATTCCTGCCAGACAAAAGGTGCCAGGACAGAAAGCTCTTGCTGCCCATGGAGTGCCCAGGGTGGCCCACCAACTGCATGTGAAACCCGAAGGTTACAGGTTTTCTTTCCTGGGGGAAAGGCCGTGACTTCCCAAAGAGTCCCCTGGCAGATGGGTGGGGCTGCACTGTGGGGGTGTGGGGCGTTGGTTCTTTGGTTTCCAGGGGCTATTCCAGAATGGAGAGGATGGGCTGGGACATCATAAAGGGGCACATGGGTGGGGTTTCATTCTGACCTTGTGGGGTGTTGGTTCTTTGGTTGCCAAGGGCTATTCCGGAATGGAGAGGGTAGGTTGTGACATCACAAAAGGACCTCAAGCACATGGGTTGGTTTAGTTGGTTGACCCTGACTGGATTTCAAACACCCACTAAAAGCTGCTACCTCCCCATCACTCTGCAACTCTAATGAAGGGAGAAAAAAGAACAGCTGAGGATTCCTGAGTAGAAATAAGGGTCGGGAGAAAGCTGCTCACTAATAGGCAAAACAGACTCAAAGTAGGGATAGTACCTAAATTTATTCCTAACAGGATAAAAGCCAAAGAGTGAGAAATAAAAGTCTTAAAAACACCTTCCCCCCACCCCTCCTTCCTTCTCAGCTCTCCCTCCTCCCCCCCAGCAGTTCAAGGGGACGGGGAAGGGGGTTGCAGTCAGGTGTTGAGTCCATCCCTCGGACAGCAACTCTTCCCATTCTGCTGTCCTGTGGGTTACTCTTTCATGGGGTGCAGGGGGGTCTCTGCACCCCGATGCTCCTCCATGGTCTGCAGGGGGACACCTGCGTTACTTTAGTCTCCACCATAGGCTACAAGGAGGCCACAGCTCTGAGTCTTTCCCCTGTTCCCATGGGGGTCCCTTCCAAGGGAGACAGTCCTGGATGGACCTCTCCCACATGCGTCCGTCCCTTGGGTAGCAGCTCCTCCCAATCTTCTGTCCCGTGGGTCCCTCCTCCATGGGGTCAGTCCTTCAGGGATGAGCTGTACCAATGTGGGTCCCCCACAGGGGCCACGAGTCCTGCCCAGGAAAAACCTGCTCCAACCTGGGCTTCCCTCTGCACGGGCTGCAGGTCCCTGCCAGGACCTGCTCCATCCTGGGTCTGCCATGGGGTCACAACCGTCTTCCTGCATCCTCCTGCTCCAGCGTGGGCTCCTCCAGGGGCTGCAGGGGCCTCAGCTCTGAGTCCTTCCCCTACTCCTGGGGGGTCCCTCCTGCCCCTCCTTCTGCACTGCCCTTGGTGTCTCTGTTGTTATCCCATGTTCTCACTCTGCTCTTCCCACGCTGCAATTTTTTTCTGTGCAACTCTCTTCTGAAATATGTTATCCCACAGGTGTTACTGTCACTCCTAAGTGGCTCAGCCTTGGCCAGTGACAGGAACTCTGTCCTGGAGCAGTTGGCATTGACTCCATGGGACAGGGGAAGCTTCTGGTAGATTCCAACAGAAGCCACACCTGTAGCCCCCCCACTACCAAAACCCA
>NW_026088181.1:0-17634 GCF_022539395.1 Myiozetetes cayanensis | reverse complement strand
GGGGGCCTCAGCTCTGAGTCCTTCCCCTGCTCCTGTGGGTCTCTCCTGGCCCTCCTGCTCCGACCTTGGTGTCTCTGTTGTTATCCCATGTTCTCACTCTGCTCTTCCCAGGCTGGAATTTTTAATGTGCAACTCTCCTCTCTTCTGAAATATGTTATCCCACAGGTGTTACTGTCACTCCTAAGTGGCTCAGCCTTGGCCAGTGGCAGGAACTCCATCCTGGAGCAGCTGGCATTGGCTCCATGGCACAGGGGGAGCTTCTGCAGATTCTAAAAGAAGTCACCCCTGTAGACCCCCACTACCAAAACCCAGCCACAGAAACCCCCTGTCTTGTGCAGCTCTTTCTCCAAGCCAAGCAGGTGGGAGTTGGTGCTAAAGAGCTGAAACCTGCAGGTCCAGCCTTTAGTGGAGGAAGCTCAGATTTGTCCAAGGCTGCTTTGAGTCCCAGGGGTTGGATGAGGGAATGGTGGGGTGGGGATAGGGATAAAATATGATGGATTGTCAGACACAAAGGTCTTCATTTTTGTAGAAATTCAGACTGAATTAGGAGGTGCTTGGGATCAATATTGACTGGGGATTGCTGATATCCATGTAAAAATGGTAAAAAAGTAAACAGGCCACACACTTTAATACAGCGTATTCACTTGGATTGCACTTCTGAGATCTGAATAATTAACCACAAAAGAATTAAAGACTTGGAAGGAAATTATTCCCAGGGGCTTGTCTGGTTAAGATGCCATCACTGAGAAGAGAGTGTGGAGGAATGAGCAAAGGACACCATCCCTGGGGCTGGGGAAGCAGGAACTCAGAGTCACTGGTTACAGGTGGCAAAAAGACTGTGGAGTGTGCCTGTGAAATCTCTCTAATAAACCAAAAAAGAATGAAAGAGTTAAAAGTAAATTATTCCCAGAGTTTTGTCTCCTTAAGATGTTCTGAGTGTTAATGAGCCCTTTGGCACTGAATTCCTGAACTGAGGATCTGAAGACTGAACAAGACTCCAGGAAAGTAAAATTCCCCAGGAAACCTCCAAGTTCCTGAGGATGTCACCAAGCCCCACTGAGGCCATCACTGAGAAGAGTGTGGAGGAATGAGTAGACCAGGAGACCATCCCTGGGGCTGGGGAAGCAGGAACTCAGAGTCACTGGTTCCAGGTGGCAAATGGACTGTGGGATGTTTCTGTGAGAGCCCATAATGGGTGTGCTGCTTTCAGGGGGAGTCCAGTTAAATTTCTTCCCCATGGCCAGTGCAGGGCTGTGTTTTGGATTTGTGCTGAACACAGGGTTGATAATCCCAGAATGACAGAATATGCTGAGTTGGAAGAGACCCCCAAGGATCATCCAGTCCAATCCTTAGCCCTGCACAGGACCATCCCCAAGGCTCACACCATGAGCCTGAGAGGATCATCCAAACACTTCTTGAGCTCTGTCAGCCTTGGTGCTGTGCCCACTGCCCTGGGGAGCCTGTTCAGTGCCCAACCACCCTCTGGGGCAAGAACCTTTTTGAAAATCCAGCCCAACCCTGCCCTGACACAACTCCAGGCCATTCCCTCAGTCCTGTCCCTGGTCCTCACAGAGCAGAGCTCAGGGCCTGCCCCTCCTCTGCCCCTCCCCAAGATGTTGTGACTGCAGTGAGGTCTCCCCTCAGTCTCCTCTTCTCCAGATGAACACACCAAGTGCCCTCAGTGTCCTCACACACCTTCAAATCAAGGCCCTTCCCCTTCTTCATTGCCCTCCTTTGGACAATCTCCAATGGCTCAATCTCTCCCTTCCATTGTGTGCCCCCAAACTGCCCCAATCTTGCAGGTGAGGCCGCCCCAGGGCAGAGCAGAGCGGGACAATCCCCTCCCTGATGCCCCAGCACAGGCTTGGCCCTCCTGGCTGCCAGGGCACTGCTGACTCAGGGCCAACTGGCCCCACCAGCACCCCCAGGGCCCTTTCCCGGCACTGCTTCCCAGCCTCTCATTCCCAGTGTGTCTGTCCAGCTGGGGTTGCCCCATCCCAGGGCAGGATCCGGCCCTCCCCCCTGGGGAAGTTCTCAGGGCTCCTCCAGAGCCGGGAGGTCACTTTGCTGTCCCGGGGGCTCCATGGGGACCTCCCAGGGCTCGTCCTGCGCAATCTCCTGGAATCAAAGGCTCTGTGGGGACACTGCAGGGCCATGTGGAGTCCAGGGGCCATTGGGGAACTGGGGAAACTCATGGGATGAAGGGACCACTAATGCACTACTGAATACCATGGAATCAAAGAGCCATTGTGATCCCTCAGGGCCTCCTAGAGCTGAAGGGACCATTGTGACACTGTCAAACCTGGTGGAATCAAGGGCCCAGTGAGACAGTGCAGGTCCTCAATCAACCCAAGGTAACATGGAAAGCACAGAAACTCGTGACCTCAAGGAGTCACTGTGACACTGTGGGAACTCATGGAATGAAGGGGGCATTGGGACACTGCAGGGCCTCGTGGAACCTTTTCTGTTGGGAAAAACAAAGGGATGTGTGGGAGTGTTTCACTGACAACCAGAGAATTTTGGAGAGGGACCTTTACATACCCAGATCTTGATGTGTCCACACATCTCTGCCTGGGTGTGGGTGTTGTTGCCTTAAGAGACCATGGAGAAAAAGACTCCAGGCCAATTCAGGTAGGAGATAAGATAAAGAGACCTGGTCCTTTAATGAGTCCTGAGGCCTAGAGGAACACATGCCATGTGTGTCCCCCCAGACAGGGGTTCTATGATTTGATAATAAGGTCCATCCAATCCCAGGTTTATGCAGCCCTGGTTCTGCCCCCTGACAAACTCCTTCAGGAATTGGGTTTGGAGCCTTTGGGATCCCTTCTTCTTCATCTTCATCTTCTTCACAGCACACACAATCTTGGGAGTTCCTAAAAAGTTCTGCCTCGAAGGTCACTGTGTCTGTGTGATGTCTTCTGGTCCAGGTCAGAAGTATAGAGGATAGAGGGATTGATATGGAATGGGGTAGTAGGGTTGGGTGTGTGTAACTACTATGTTAAGGGTGATGGATATAATACAGCTCCATTAAAATATATTCACTACACAACTAGGTCTAAAATATAAAAAAGTTATAAAACCCCAAAAAGGTCTGAGACATCAGTGTGAATTGACTCTGGTGTGAGTGTTGTTACTGTGAATTTATAATTCTGTCACTGTTCAATTGTAGTAAATGCTACTGAATCTCTTGATAACTGTTAAGCTGTTGAATGATTAAATGCTACTAATCTCTTTTGCCCCCTTATCTTTGGATCCAAACCCATTGCACCCTGACCCTCTTGCATCCCAGGGTTCTTTGGAAATCAATGCCTTTCATAAAAAAATAGCTATTTTTTGCGAGCTGCTCTTTGAAATTTTTCTCCTTAGCTAAACTACAAAACAACTCCAATTATTTGTTGAAGAATTGAAAACATGAAGACAATTAAAGGAAGGAAATGAATTTGTTTTTCTGTATTTTAATGAGCCCCACAGTGTGTTTAGAGACAAGTTGATCATCCTGCAGTACTGAAAGAAGACTGAAGAAGCTGCTCAAGAAGTCAGAAGGCAAAGCCCAAGTCCCTTGAAGCATTGCTGGGCCCCACTGAGGGCAGGCACTGACAAAGCCTCCCCAGGGACTCCTTGGAGCAGATCCTTGCAGGCCAGCAGTGCAGGCAGACAAAGGAAAGTTGCTTGTGGTGGCCTGAGGGGCAGAGGCAGCTGCCAGAGCCAAGGGCACAAAGGCCTGGGTGCCTTTGGGCCTTGCAGCCCTGCCAGAGCCCTTGGCCATCTCTGCTGCAGGCTGTGCTCCCCTGGCCCTGCTGCTCCTCTGGCCTTGCAGGCTGCACACACCCCTCCTGCTTTCCCACCCCCCTCCCAGCAGCATTTCTGGGCCCTCCCTGATGGCTCTGCTGTCCCCCAGCTCTGGCTGCTGCCATGTGCACTTGGCCTTCTTGGCTTTAATGCTGAGCCCCTGTGCCCCAGGACATCCCTGAGAGAGCCCAGGCCCTTCTGCTGGGGGTCCCTGCAGAGCTGAGCAGATCCAGGTCACCTCCCATTGCTCTGCCAACCCCTTGGGGCTGCTCTGGGCCCTGCAGGTCCTTGCCCTGCTCCCAAGGGCTCTGGGGGTGCTTCATGGTCAGGGCTTGGGCTTTAGAGTTCAGGGTGGGGATTGGGCAGAACTTTGTGAGGTTTGTTGTTCTGCCGGTAGGTTGTTCATGATTAGGGGAAGAGCTTTTTGGGCTCAGTCAGGATTAAAGCTTGGCTTTTAATACTTGTAATACAGGTTTGGGGCTGGGGTGGATGTTAGAGGACAAATAAGAGTCTGGAATTCTGGGTTTGGGCTTTTTCTGGCTTGGAATATGAACAGTGGATTCTTTCCAGTGTGAGGGGCAGCACTTTTGAGGAGTGATGGGGATTGAGGTTACAAAGAGGGTAATGGTCCACAAGGAATGTTTTCACAGTCTGTGTTTCTCACTATTCCTATGATAGTTCAGGAGAAAATTAAAAGTTATTTCATTCTAGAAATCAACTGGTAGAGCAGCCCAGTCTGCTCTGGCCCCACAGCAGTGCCCACTCCAGGGTGCTGCAGAGCTCTGGGCACTCCCCCCACAGTTCCAGCACCTCTGAAGGGCACAGCAGCTCCTGGGGCACAGAGAGGAGTCTCAGACTCCCCATCAACTCAGGGGCTGGACACTCAGCATGGCAGCAGCAAATGGAGCTGAGGGCAACTGCAGCAGCCCTGGTGTCATCTGCAGGAGATGCCCAGCACAGCCTGACTGTGCCCCTCAGTGCCAGCCCCTCTGCCCAACCCAGCACAGAGTCCTGGCCCAGGGACAGAGCAGCCTGTCCCCAGGGGGGCTGCAGAAAGAGCTTTCTCTGTGCCATGGATTCCTCTGTGCAGGCACAGAAATACTGCCTTGCTCTTCTCCAGGCACATCCCTTTGCCCAGGGCAGTGTGTCCAGGCTGCCTTGGGCAGTTGCAGATCCCAGCCTGGGATCCCTGCAAGGCCCTGAGGTGGAGGGGCTGCTCTTCAGAGGGAGGGGCTGTGGCACCCTGGGCTGAGCCTGCCCTGGCCATGCTGGTCAGGCTGGGAAGCAGAGCCAGCAGGATGGGGATCGCTCCTCTCCACCCTCTTCCATCTCCCTGGAAGGCTCAGTAGCCAAGAACAAGGCTGGGCAGGACCATGGGCTGTTTGCAGTGGCACAGAGGGCAGGGCAGGGCTCCACTCCATCCAGCCTGGGGGCTGCAGAGTTCTTAGGACACCCTCCTGGAAAGCCCAGCCCTGGCTCTGGTACAGCCCTGCCTGAGCTGGGCAGGAACAGTGGGAGTTCACTGAGGGCAAGAGGAGTCACTGCCCAGAGTCCTTTCTCTGTTCCTGCTGCGTCCCCTGGGGTTGCAGAACTCTCCTTTACCAGTTCCCAGGGACATTTACTACTTTACCTGTGGGTGACTCCACCCTGGGCAGGATTCTGCTCCAGGGCTCCAGTCACTGCTGACTGGATGGGACAGGCTGTCCCTGCAGATCCTCTGTGCTCTCCTGCACTTCCTCATTTCCCACACACAAGTCCTCCCCTGCCATCAGAGCCAGCACAAGCTGCAGAGCCCCAGGCAGGTGACCTGGAGACCATTTGCCGCTGGCCACCAGCACACAACATCTGACCCAGGTCTCAGGCACTGAAGGACCACAGTGAGTCCTTCTCTCCCTGCACGGCCTGAATGGGTAAACAAGCCAAGCCAGGAGACCTTGGAGAGTCTATTCCTTGGCTTATTCTTTACACCAACCTTTTAAAAAGAGCAGAGTCTTCAGGAGCTGCCCAGAGGGATCCCCTTCCCTGATGGAAATGATGTTAAGGAGCCCAGCTCTGTCCCAGCAGTGCCAGGGCCTTTCCCTGACCATGGTCACAGCACTGACCCACAGCAGTGACTGAGCTGCCAGAGCACTCAGGCCTTGGGCAAGGAGCAGAAAGGAGAGGGAGGCAGTGGAAAAAGAGCATCTCTGAAAAGCCCAAGAGCTGCTGCTCCCTGGCAGTGCTGCTATCCCAGGACTCTTCACCGCTTCTCTTCTGCACACAGGCACTGCCCTCCTGCTGCAGGGAATTCTTGGAGCAAGAATCTGTAAAAAAGGATTCAAGTCCTTTATTCTACTCAAAGATTGTGATTCCTCATGCACAGAATAACAAAGGCAGGATCTTTGACAAAGTAGCTGCAGGAACTTTTATTTTCTTTAAACGCACATAGAGAATGATTCCTCATTTACACAACTGTGGGTCAAAACAAAGAGAGTAGAGAGTCAATTAGGTATGGGATGAAGAATAAATTTCTGTGTTAACAACATTAAAGAAGGAAAAAATACAGGAAAGACTCCCCCACCACCACATCTCAAAAGCTTTAGAAGGAAGGCTGGGCCAGTGAAGGGTTGCAGAGTGGGTGTCCTGCAGAAGAAAAGAAGCAGGTTATTGCTCCTGAAAAGCATCCAGTCATCATTTTCCTTATGGCATGCCTGAGCTCCTGGTTCCTCAGGCTGTAGATGAGGGGGTTCAGGGCTGGAGGCATCACCGAGTAGAGAACTGACAGAGCCAGATCCAGGTACGGGGAGGAGATGGAGGGGGGCTTCAGGTAGGCAAATGTGCCAGTGCTGACAAAGAGGGAGACCACGGCCAGGTGAGGGAGACACGTGGAAAAGGCTTTGTGCCGTCCCTGGATCCTCAGCACAGCCCTGAAGATCTGCACATAGGAGAAAACAATGAAAACAAAACAACCAAATGCTACACAGGCACTAACCCCAAGAAGTCCCAATTTCCCTGAAGTAGCCTGAGTGTGAGCAGGAGAGCTTGAGGATGTGTGGGATTTCACAGAAGAACTGGCCCAGGGTATTGCCCTGGCACAGGGGCAGGGAAAATGTACTGGCTGTGTGCAGCAGAGAATAGAGAAACCCAGTGGCCCAGGCAGCTGCTGCCATGTGGGCACAAGCTCTGCTGCCCAGGAGGGTCCCGTAGTGCAGGGGTTTGCAGATGGCAACGTAGCGGTCGTAGCACATGATGGTCAGGAGGGAAAACTCTGCTGACATGAAGAAGAAAAAGAAAAAGACCTGTGCAGCACATCCTGTGTAGGAGATGGTTGTGGTGCCCCAGAGGGAGTTGTGCATGGCTTTGGGCACAGTGGTGCAGATGCAGCCCAGGTCTGTGAGGGAGAGGTGCAGCAGGAAGAAGTCCCTGGGGGTGTGCAGGTGCTGGTCGCAGGCTACGGCGCTGAGGATGAGGCCGTTGCCCAGGAGGGCAGCCAGGGAGATGCCCAGGAAGAGCCAGAAGTGCAGCAGCTGCAGCTCCCGCCTGTCTGACAATGCCAGGAGCAGGAGGAACTGGGCCATGGAGCTGCTGTTGCACATTTCTTGTCTCTGGTTATGGGGACCTGTTCAAAGAGGAAAGGACAGTTACAAGTTAGGGCAGAACAGTCTGAGAAAAATCAAAACTGCTTTCCAACATGCTCTCATTGCTCCATTGGTTTTCCTTCTCTAGGAGTCTCTCCACAGCAGCTCTGCCCCTCTGCACTGGGCAAGCTGAGAAACAAGGAATGCACAGGGAGGGGCCAGCTGGGAGAGGCCAGGGCAGAGCCCACTGGGCACTCAGGGCAGCCTCCCCCTGAGCCAGCTGGGCCACCTCCCACACACCACCAGTGCCAGGAAGGTGTTCTCAGCCCTGTGCAGCTCCTCAGAGGTCCCTCTGGAACTCAAACCACCAGGCATGTGGCTTGAGAGCTTGAGAGAAATCCCTCCTTGGACCTTCCCCTTGAAGTATCCCTGGAAAATGTGCTGGGCTGCTCTGGTTGTGTCAGCAGCCCTGCCCCAGGAAACTCTCAGCTGATCAGGGAAGAAACCTGCCCTGCCCTGCCAGGCTTTGCTCTTTCCCCCCACAGCCCCTGCCCAGCCCTGAGGGAGCTCCCCAGCCCGGCTGAGGCTGCCCCTGGCAGGTGGCAGAGCTGCTGCCCCGGCACAGCCCCTGGGCTGCAGGACCCTGCTCTGCAGGACAGCGTGGGGCAGCCTGGGGGGCACAGCCCGGCTTCACAGCCCTGCAGGAGCCCTGGCAAAAGGGAACCCTGCTGGGATGGGCCTGGGATGCTGCAGCAGGGACTGGGATGTGCCAGCGCTCGCAGATCTTTGCCCAACCTGCAGACACCTTGCCCTTCCTGCTGACTGACCTGACACCAACACCCAGGGAGGAGTCTTCCTAAACTCTGAGGTGTTACTGAGGAGAACAGCAGGTCAGAAAACATCAATATCCAGTCAGCCAAGGGACAAGTCCAGGGACTTTTTTCAAGAGAAAATCTGAATTCCACAAACATGTCATCCTAAGACTTTTCATGTTTTCCCACAGGATTTGTGCCATTTTCCTGTGAGTTTGATCTGTCTCATACAGTTCTCATTCAAAACATCCAAGATACAATTAAAGTTTGCATGAGAGAAAAGTCACCATGATTGTTTTCGAATCTACCAACTTCATAATATAATTACACAGAAAAAGGAAATATTCCTATTTAAAACCAAAAAAAATCACTGAGATACCCACCTTCATTTCAATTGAATGCTTGAAGTCAGAGCAACCATTCACATGCAGATGATCCACATACCAGCAATGCCTGCTTGTCCCCAAATGTTGTCAAAGATGCAACCTCCTCTTTTGAACTCTCAGGTGTCTCCCTGCTCCAAAGATCTGGGCTGCAGCCCAGGGTAGGCCGGCTTTGCTCCCAGGAACCTGCCAGAGCCCTTCTTAGGTGGTGCCAATCTGCCAAGCAGTGTTTCCCAAAGCTGGAGGAAGCCTGAAAAGGAAGGAAACTTCCCCAAAGCCAGCCAGGCTTTTCTCAGCAGCTGAACTGCTGCCCAGAGCCTTTGCCTCCCTGCACTCAGGGCCTCCAAGGAGCTGCTGCAGAGTCCCTGGGGAGGCTTTGTCAGGAGGGGCCTTCGGGGGGCTCCTTAAGGCTTCAAGGGCCTGCAGGATTTTCAGAGCAATTTGGGGTTTTCTTTTGGTTCTGCATCTCTGAGAGGTTTGTGCAACCCTGGCCTCCAATTATCTGCTGAGTCCCTTGAGAGCCCCAGACAGTGACAACCCTCAGTGGGTCATTAATGCTTCAAGGCACTCAGGGTTTCTTAAAACACTTAACTTTTTGACACTGAGTCTCTGAGAGGTTAGTGCAATCATGGCCTCCAATTATCTGCTTTAATGAGTCTCCTGAGAGACTCTGTCAGTTGTGACACTCACTGTAGCTCATAAATGTTTCAAGGCACTCAAGGTAACTTTGTTAAGACACTTCTTTTTGACACTGAGTCTTTGAGAGGTTTGTTCAGTCATGGCCTCCAATTATCTGCTCTAAGGAGTCCCTTGAGAGCCTTTGTCAGGAATGGCCCTCAGTGGGGCTTGTTAAAGCTTCAAGGTACCACAGGTTTGTTAAGGTACTTTGACTCTGAGTTTTGAAGAGGTTTGTGCAATCATGGCCTCCAATTCTCTGCTTTAATTAGTCCCTGGAGAGACTTTGCCAGTAGTGACACTCAGTGGGGACTCATTAATGCTTCCAGATACTTTGGGTTTTCCTTCTGACTTTCACTTATGGACAGGTTTGTACAATCTCCCCTCAGGACCTGAGGTTCAAGGACTCAGCATCAAAAGCCCCCCAGGGCTCACTCAGATAAAGCAAGTCCTGACAAACCATGGCCCTTCCTGTGATTTGCCTCTAGTCTGGACTGTGAATTAGGAATGTTGTCTCATGGAATCAGGGGACAATTGTGACACTGCCCAGAGCCTTTGTCTACCTGCACTCCTGGCTTGCAAGGATCTGCTCTAAGGAGTCCCTGGGGAGGCTTTGTCAGTGCCTGCCCTCAGTGGGGCCCAGTAATGCTTCAAGAGACTGGGAGTTTGGCTTCTGACTTCTTGAGCAGCTTCTTCAGTCTTCTCTAAGTACTTGAGGATGATGAACTCGTCGCTAAACACACCATGGGGCTCATTAAAATACAGAAAAACAAATTATTATCCTTTTTTTAATTATCTTCCTGTCTTCAGCAGCTAATTGGAGTTGTTTTGTAGTTTAGCTGAGGAGGAAAATTTTTAAGTGGAAGTCACAGAACTATATTTTTTCTATGAAAGGCAATGATTTACACAGAACCTTTAGGATGCAAGACGGTCAGGGTGCAAAGGATTTGGACACAAAGATAAGGGGGCAACAGAGATTAGTAGCACTTAATCATTGACCAACTTCACAGTTACCAAGGGATTCAATAGCATTTACTACAATTTTCACAGTGACTGAATTATAGATTCCCAATATCGACACTCACACCACAGTCAGTTCACACCCACACCCAGGTAGAGATGTGTGGACACATCAAAGTCTGGATGTGTAAAGGTCCCTCTCCATAATTCTCCTGTTGTCAGTGAAACCCTTCCACGCATCCCTTTCTGTTTCCGAAGGGAGATGGTTCCAGGAGGCCCTGAAGTGTCACAGTGGCCACTTCATTTCATGAGTTTCCCCAGTGTCTCAATGGCCCCTGGACTCCACATGGCCCTGCAGTGTCCCTGCAGAGTCTTTGATTCCAGGAGATTCCTCAGGATGACCTCTGGGAGGTCACCATGGAGCCCCCGGGACAGCAAGTGACGTCCAGGCTCTTTGGGAGCCCTGAGAACTTCCCCAGGGGAAAATGCCAGATTCTGTAGCAGTAGTATTAATAAAATAAATAAAGGGTCCTAGGGACCAGAGAGACACCAATGTGGTGTGTAAAAAAGTATCCTTTGTTGAAAGAGACAAGAGCTTAAAAAGTAGTTTCAAATGGTAACAGGTCACAAAAATGACTTCCTTAGCCAGTCATACACAATCATTTAACTGCACATGTGTGATAGAGTAAGAACTACAACTGCCTGCATGCCTCACCAGCACCCATACTATAACCGAAACCCCACAATTCCCCTGGTTTTATTAATAACAAGATATAAACCAGTGCACTTTTAAAATCCTTAACTACTTTTCAACAGGATATTTTTTGACATAGTAATTTTTTTCTTACTTAAACCCTATTTACTTAAGGGTCTCATGCATTTGGGTAGAACAAAAACTTTATTATCTGAGGGTCTATATGTAACTGGGGAAAACTTACTTTTATTTAAAGAAAAAAAAGTTTTAGGGGGAGGAATGTCTTGTTCTCAGCTATCCCCTATTAGGGGGATGTGGCAGAGGTAGTGTTTGCTGTGTGAGTGTGCTTGTTTCAGGTATATGGCATAAGGTGCATTTTGGTTCACATGCGTTCACACGTCCACACAATCTCTCACTCATTCTGGCGGCCAACTCACTCTCTCTACATTCATGCATACCCATAATCTTTGTCTTTATTTTTCAGTCACACATTTTATATTTTAAGTAGTAATATGTTATGAGCTTGTCAGTTTGTCATTTCTGGTATTCATGTTCAACTACTGTAATTTAAGGGGAAAAATAATGATTTTATTGAAACCATCAAAAAGTGAATAAAAGGAAAAAAAGTAAAAAAGGAAAAGCAGATGTGGCCTGTCATGATGTACCCTGGAAGTCACTGCACAGGAAGCAGGCGGTCCATGTTTGCAGAAAACACCCAGTTACCAGTTTCCTCAGAGATTCCCTGAGCTCCTGGTTCCTCAGGCTGTAGATGAGAGGGTTCAATGTTGGAGGTACCACTGAGTACAGAACTGACACAATTAGATCTAGGGATGGGGAGGAAATGGAGAGGGGCTTCAGGTAGGCAAATGTGGCAGTGCTGACAAAGAGGGAGACCACAGCCAGGTGAGGGAGGCACGTGGAAAAGGCTTTGTGCCGTCCCTGCTGAGAGGGATCCTCAGCACAGCCCTGAAGATCTGCACATAGGAGAAAACCATGAAAATGAAACAACCAAACAATAAACAGACACTAAACAGAATGAGCCAAAGTTCCCTGAGGTAGCCTGAGTGTGAGCAGGAGAGCTTGAGGATGTGTGGGATTTCACAGAAGAACTGGCCCAGGGCATTGCCCTGGCACAGGGGCAGGGAAAATGTATTGGCTGTGTGCAGCAGAGAATAGAGAAACCCAGAGGCCCAGGCAGCTGCTGCCATGTGGGCACAAGCTCTGCTGCCCAGGAGGGTCCCGTAGTGCAGGGGTTTGCAGATGGCAACGTAGCGGTCGTAGCACATGATGGTGAGGAGAAAATACTCTGTTGAGATGAAGAAGACAAAGAAAAAGGCCTGTGCAGCACAACCTCTGTAGGTAATTGTTGTGGTGTCCCAGAGGGAGTTGTGCATGGCTTTGGGCACAGTGGTGCAGATGCAGCCCAGGTCTGTGAGGGAGAGGTGCAGCAGGAAGAAGTCCCTGGGGGTGTGCAGGTGCTGGTCGCAGGCTACGGCGCTGAGGATGAGGCCGTTGCCCAGGAGGGCAGCCAGGGAGATGCCCAGGAAGAGCCAGAAGTGCAGCAGCTGCAGCTCCCGCCTGTCTGAAAATGCCAGGAGCAGGAACTGGGCCATGGAGCTGCTGTTGGACATTTGCTGCCTCTGGATATGGGAACCTGTTCAAGGAGGAAAGGACAGTGACAGGTTAGGGCAGAACATTCTGGGCTAAATCAAAGCTGCTTTCCAACACCCCTCTTACTGCTCCATTGGTTTTCTTTTTCTAGGAGTCTCTCCTTCAGCTCCATGACTGGAGCCCTGGTTGGGGCTCACTACGTTTTCCATGAGGAGCAGACCCTGTGCCCACTGGCTGTGAGGGGTCAGACCTGCTCTGCACCCCTGGGGTCATGGCCATGGTGGGGACTGGGGCCTGTCCTGGTGTTCAGCTGTGTCAGATGAAACTGGTCCCAGTGCAAAAGTGCTTGTCAGCATCTGCACTCCCAGAAGAACCAGAAGAGCAGAAGGAAGTTCCAAAAGTTTGGCTTTGTTTATTTTCAGACTCCCCTCATCTCTCCTGAGGAGTGTTCCTGGATGTCAGAACCCCTCAGAACTTCTGATGCGCTCAGGGAGAACAGAGCAGATCCTGCCAGGCAGGAGGATTGTCTGGGGCTTAGTGCAGAGTGAGGGGAGCTGCTCTGTCCCTCTCTCTTGTTCCCAACTGCCCTGGGTTTGCTTCTTTCTGAGATGGAGATTGATCACACTCCCAGTTTGGTCTGAAAAGCCCCCAGACACTGCTGAGAGCAGAGGGATCCATCCCACACCCCTCAGTGTCTCAGCCTGTCTCAAGGGCTCAGCACCCCCCTTGTAGCCAAGGAAAGAGACTTTGTCAGGAATGGCCCTCAGTGGGGCTTGTTAAAGCTTCAAGGTACTACAGGTTTGTTAAGGTACTTTGCTTTTTCCTTTGACTCTGAGTTTTGAAGAGGTTTGTGTAATCATGGCCTCCAATTCTGTGCTTTAATTAGCCCCTGAGAGACTTTGCCAGTAGTGGCACTCAGTGGGGCTCATTAATGCTTCAATGTACTCAAGGGTTTTGAAGGAACTTTTCCTTTTGAAAGTGACTCTTTGAGAGGTTTGTTCAGTCATGGCCTCCAGTTCCCTCCTCCACCAAGTCCATGAGGAGCCTGTTTTGGGAATGGCCCTCATGGGGACCCATTAATGCTTCCAGATACTTTGGGTTTTCCTTCCGACTTTCACTTATGGACAGGTTTGTACAATCTCCCCTCAGTACCTGAGGTTCAAGGACTCAGCATCAAAAGCCCCCCAGGGCTCACTCAGATAAAGCAAGTCCTGACAAACCATGGCCCTTCCTGTGATTTCCCTCTAGTCTGGACTGTGAATTAGGAATGCTGTCTCATGGAATCAGGGGACCATTGTGACACTGCCCAGAGCCTTTGTCTACCTGCACTCCTGGCTTGCAAGGATCTGCTCTAAGGAGTCCCTGGGGAGGCTTTGTCAGTGCCTGCCCTCAGTGGGGCCCAGTAATGCTTCAAGAGACTGGGAGTTTGGCTTCTGACTTCTTGAGCAGTTTCTTCAATCTTCTGTAAGTACTTGAGGATGATGGACTCGTCTCTAAACACACCATGGGGCTCATTAAAATACAGAAAAACAAATTATTATCCTTTTTTTAATTATCTTCATGTCTTTAACAGCTAATTGGAGTTGTTTTGTAGTTTAGCTGAGGAGGAAAATTTTTAAGTGGAAGTCACAGAACTATATTTTTTCTTTGAAAGGCAATGATTTACACAGAACCTTTAGGATGCAAGAGGGTCAGGGTGCAAAGGATTTGGACACAAAGATAAGGGGGCAACAGAGATTAGTAGCACTTAATCATTGACCAACTTCACAGTTACCAAGGGATTCAATAGCATTTACTACAATTTTCACAGTGACTGAATTATAGATTCCCAATATTGACACTCACACCACAGTCAGTTCACACCCACACCCAGGCAGAGATGTGTGGACACATCAAGGTCTGGGTGTGTAAAGGTCCCTCTCCATAATTCTCCTGTTGTCAGTGAAACCCTCCCACACATCCCTTTGTGTTTCCGAAGGGAGATGGTTCCAGGAGGCCCTGAAGTGTCACAGTGGCCACTTCATTTCATGAGTTTCCCCAGTGTCTCAATGGCCCCTGGACTCCACATGGCCCTGCAGTGTCCCCACAGAGTCTTTGATTCCAGGAGATTCCTCAGGATGACCTCTGGGAGGTCACCATGGAGCCCCCGGGACAGCAAGTGACGTCCAGGCTCTTTGGGAGCCCTGAGAACTGCCCCGGGGGAAGGGGAAGTAGTATTAATAAAATAAATAAAGGGTCCTAGGGACCAGAGAGACACCAATGTGGTGTGTAAAAAAGTATCCTTGGTTGAAAGAGACAAGAGCTTAAAAAGTAGTTTCAAATAGTAACAGGTCACAACCAATGACTTTCTTAGCCAGTCATACACAATCATTTAACTGCACATGTGTGATAGAGTAAGAACTACAACTGCCTGCATGCCTTACCAGCACCCATACTATAACCCGAAACTTCACAATTCCCCTGGTTTTATTAATAACAAGATATAAAACAGTGCATTTTTGAAATTCTTAACTACTTTTCAACAGGATGTTTTTTGACATAGTAATTTTTTTCTTACTTAAACCCTATTTCCTTAAGGGTCTCATGCATTTGGGTAGAACAAAAACTTTATTATCTGAGGGTCTATATGTAACTGGGGAAAACTTGCTTTTATTTAAAGAAAAAAAAGGTTTAGGGGAGGAATGTCTTGTTCTCAGCTATCCCCTATTAGGATGATGTGGCAGAGGTAGTGTTTGCTGTGTGAGTGTGCTTGTTTCAGGTATATGGCATAAGATGCATTTTGGTTCACATGCGTTCACACGTCCACACAATCTCTCACTCATTCTGGCGGCCAACTCACTCTCTCTACATTCATGCATACCCGTAATCTTTGTCTTTATTTTTCAGCCACACATTTTGTATTTTAAGTAGTAATTGGTTATGAGCTTGTCAGTTTGTCATTTCTGGTATTCATGTTCAACCACTGTACTTGTTTTTAGTATAAAGAATATATAGGTTTAACAAATTTAAATCTGATTTGTTTTGATCCAGCATTTACTTATGCGCATACATATTCTTTCCCCCCCTTTTTTGTTTTGAACACTTAAAGTTAATGAATTCAGAGGTATAATACTGGTAAGTAATGTCCGTATTTCTGAGTTTGTACTTAGAAAAATGAATAGATAAGTTACTATTACAATTTGTTAACACAGCTTGAAATTCAGTGTCTTCTCTGAGGTCAGTTTAAGTCAGTCATTTCAAGTTATCTCTGGTTGTTGAGGTGTAGGCAGTCTTCAGCTTTTGTCTAGTTGCTTCTTCCATTTGCTTCTTACCTATAAGAAAAAAGCTTGCATTTTTGTTATTAATAGTTCAGTCAGTTTTAAGTGATTATTGTGGAAGAAAGTTAGGTAATTTCACCGTTTTTGTGGGGGTTTTTTTGAAGTTGAAAGGTTAATGATTTTTTTTTTTTTCATGTTGTATACACTTTTCAGGGATAACAAGATTTGCATGTGTTATTAAGAAAAAAAAAAGAAATTCTTAAAGATGCTAATTACATTACTTAAGATAGTTACAACAGTTAAATTTATGTAGATGCATTTAAGAACAACAATTTTAGGCAACATTTAGCAATTTTTTACTACTAGTAATTTAAATAAAACTACAGCAGAGTTAGAAACTTATAAAATGTATTAACAAGGCATTGTGGAAATTTTTCTCTCTTATCAGTATAAACACAGGGTTAAAGGCAGTTCTTGTAGGGAAAAACATTTTAAGGAAGTTTTACTTCTTATAATTTTCATTAAATGAGTTTAATGCTTTGCAGAGCATATGTGTTTGCCCAGTTTGGAAAAATTGAACTTAATAGAGGGATTTATATCAAAGGATATTTAGTATTCACGGGTTCTCAGTTGATCTTTAAATGAGGGGTTTTAGAGAGCTGAGAGGGTCTTGCTTTTTCTCCTGGCAAAAACTGCCTTTGCTGAAGAAGATATTTTGGAATTAGGCATTTAAGTAAATTATTCTACATAAAAATTCTTCTAGTAATTTCTAAAGACTTGTCTGTAAAACACAGAACAACGGAATGGTGTTCCACTAGGTGTGTCTGTTTGTTGGTGCGACCAGTACAGCAAAGCTCTGGCGCCAACGGTTTCCATGGAGGGGGGGCAGTCACGCCTCCCCCCCAGGGGTCTCAGCGCTGGTTGTGGCCCTTGGGATTTGGCTGCCTGGGCACAGCAACTACAACTTCCAGCCTGCCTTCCCAGCACCCATCCTGTAACCCAACCCCCCCCAGGATTCTGCCCTGGGATGGGGCAGCCCCGGCTGGACGGACACACTGGGAATGAGAGGTTGGGAAAGGGCCCTGGGGGTGCTGGTGGGTGCCAGTTGGCCCTGAGTCAGCAGTGCCCTGGCAGTCAGGAGGGCCAAGCCTGTCCTGGGGGCATCAGGAAGGGAATTGTCCCGCTCTGCTCTGCCCTGGGGCGGCCTCACCTGCAAGACTGGGGCAGTTTGTGAGGGACACAATGGAAGGGAGAGACTGAGTCATTGGAGAGTGTCCAAAGGAGGTCACAGGGATGGGGAAGGGCCTGGATTTGAAGCCGTGTGAGGACACTGAGGGCACTTGGTGTGTTCAGCTGGAGAAGAGGAGACTGAGGGGAGACCTCACTGCAGTCACAACATCCTGGGCAGGGGCAGAGGAGGGGCAGGCCCTGAGCTCTGCTCTGTGGGTACCAGGGACAGAACTGAGGGAATGAGCTGGAGTTGTGCCAGGCCAGGGTTAGGCTGGATCTTGGAAAAAGGTTCTTCCCCCAGAGGGTGGTTGGGCACTGAACAGGCTCCCCAGGGCAGTGGGCACAGCACCAAGGCTGACAGAGCTCAAGGAGTGTTTTGCATAATCCTGTCAGGCTCATGGTGTAAGCCTTGGGGATGGTCCTGTGCAGGGCTAAGTGTTTGACTGGATGATCCTTGGGGGTCCCTTCCACCTCGATATATTCTGTGACTCTGTGATTATCAACCCTGTGTTCAGCACAAATCCAAAACACAGCCCTGCACTGGCCACAGGGAAGAAATTTAACTGGACTCCCCCTGAAAGCAGCACACCCATTATGGGTTGTTCCAGAAACATCCCACAGTCCATTTGCCACCTGGAACCAGTGACTCTGAGTTCCTGCTTCCCC
>NW_026088180.1:0-17720 GCF_022539395.1 Myiozetetes cayanensis | reverse complement strand
AAAACAGGGACAGAGACAAGGCAGAGGTCTTTAACCTCTGTCTTCAACATGGATGATGGACCAAGGGGATATCAGTGCCCTGACCTGGACGACCATGACTTGCAGGAATGATCAACTCCTAGGCAACCCTGAAGCTGTGTGGGATCTACTGCTACAGCTGGATGCCTAAAATTCTTTGGTACCTGATGGGATTCATGCCAGAATTCTCAAAGACCTGCTGATGTCATCGCAAAACCTCTCTCAATTATTTTTGAATAGTCTTGGGAATCTGGAGAGGTCCCAGCTGACTGGAAGCTGGCTAATACTGTCCCAATTTTAAAGAAGGGCAAGAAGGAGGACCCCGGAAACTACAGGCCTGTCAGTCTCACTTCAGTGCTTGATAAAGTTATGGAGAAGATTGTTCCAGGATGTATTGAAAAGCACCTCAAAGACAACACAGTCATTGATCACAACCAGAACGGCTTCATGAGAGGAAAGTCCTGCTTATCAAACCTGATTCCCTTCTATGACAAGGTTCCCCACCTAGTTGATCAAGGGAAGGTCATTGACGTAATCTTTTTGGATTTCATTAAATCTTTTGATCCTGTCTATCCCAGGATCCTTCTGGACAAACTGTCCATCCCACAGCTGGATAAAGACATCAGGTGGTGTGTGAGCAATTGGCTCATGGGTCAAGTGCAGAAGGTAATAGTGAATGGGGTGACATCAGACTGGCGACCTGTCACTAGGTGGTGTTCTGCAGGGCTCCATCTTAGACCCATTGCTCTTCAACATCTTCATAAATGACTTGGATGCAGTGTCCTGGGGGGCATCAGGCACAGCATTGCCAGCTGGTTGAGGGAGGGGATTGTCCCTCTCTGCTCTGCACTGGGGCAGCCTCACCTTGAATATTGTGTGAAGTTTTGGGCACCACAATATAAGAAAGATATTAAGCCATTAGAGAGTGTCCAAAGGAGGGCAACGAAGATGGTGAAGGGCCTTGAGGGGAAGCTGTATGAGCAACAACTGAGGTCACTTGGTCTGTTCAACCTGAAGAAGAGGAGACTGAGGGGAGACCTCATTGCAGTCTACAACTTTCTCATGAGGGGAAGAGGAGGGGCAGTCAGAGATCTCTTCTCTGTGGGGACCAGTGAAAGAATCCGAGGGAATAGCCTGAAGTTATGTCAGGGGAGGTTTAGGTTGGATATTAGAAAAAGGTTCTTCCCCCAGAGGGTAATTGGGTACTGGAATAGGCTCCCTAGGAAAGTGGTCACAGCACCAAGCCTGACAGAGTTCAAGAAGCGTTTTGATCATACTCTCAGGCACATGGTGTGACTCTTGGAGATGGTCCTGTGCAGGGCTAAGGGTTGGGCTTGATGACCCTTGTGGGTTCCTTCCAACTTGGTATATTCTGCAGTGTAGGGGCAGATATTCTTCAGGAGTACAGGTAACTGACAGTTTATACCAACTGAGGGATGGTCTGTGAAATTTCATGAGGCATTGCGATCATGTCATAGTCTAAATATTATAGTTTATTTGGGGTCTTTGGCAGTATTTCAATGTTAAATGAATTCTTTATCTGAAGGCATTAGTATGATATCTCAGTGACTTGCAGTAATGCATGAACTGTCATTGAGTGGTCTGTATCATGTTCATCCTTTGCTCAAGGACCAAAACTGTACATGTAAGAGCATCTTGTTTGGGCAGATAGGCTTTGATTTCTGAAAGAGTTCAGTTCATGTTTATGGCTTAGTCTAAAGAAAGTTGTTTCCTATGCATGTGGACTTGCACCGTATGGTTTTACTGTGTATAAGAATTTTCCTCCTTATGCTGCTGTTTAGGTGGCTTTTTAGATATCCTGCTTCAGTTCAGGTTAGAGAAGACTAAGGATAAGGACTGAGACTGAATCTTGATTTGATATTCTGTGAGGAAACCATTTCAGATAGCTGAGTGGGATTAATGGCTTTAGAGTTGCCTCTGTTGCAGGAACAATGCTATGTTGTTCAGGACTAGCTGGAGGTTTTTCTAGACATTGCATCAAGATGCACAACACTTACTGTAGTCCATTCTAATTTAATTGTTCTATACAAAATATTGCACATGGGATAGGGGCTGTCTTCCTAACCATAGACATGATTGCTTTACTCATGGAGACTGAGTGTTGCATTCATCTGAAATGTTTCTGAATTACAGACTGAACTGTGATCAGTTTGTGGAAGAAGAGAAAACAGGTGTCTATCAGTAGGCATTTTTTAGATTTATGTTTTTTTCTCTGCCTGTAAACATGTCAGTCTTTAATTAAACCAAAGACAACTGTTTTCAGTGATATATTAGTCTCATCTAAGTACTGGTTCCATTTTGAGGGTAGCTGCTTGGATGACAGAGATGTAGTAGGCAGTGCAAAGTTCTACCTTATAGGCTGGTGAGTGAACCAAGTTGTCAGATCCATTCAACATTTATGTCCAGCAATAAGGTGAAAATGACTAAAAAGCTAACCCAACATTTATATATAGTGAAGGAATCAAGTGAAGAGTGTATGCTTTCCTATTGGTAATTATTACTGTGTCTTTACAGTAAGGACACTCAACAGTTTTAGCCCTTACTTTGGAATGTGTCACTGCTGTTAAGGGACTGAGCTTAACCATAAGCTTAATGGTTATGGTTATGCTTCTCTTCCAGATGTGTACTTGCAAGGCAGATTGAGGATAAAAGATTTTGTTAGTATCTAACAGGTAATGTCTTAGCCAAGTTCAGTGCTTACCCTTAACAGAGTAAAAACAAAAGTATGAAGAGAAGTGGTATGAGAGCAGCCCCAAGATGTTAAGTCAGTCCTTAAAAGAACACAGCAGTTGGCTTTTTTTATCCCCTATGACAAATTCTTATGCCAAGTAAGATTTCTTCCCCACTTACATAGGATGGAAAAATAAGAATTTCCCTAAGAATATTGGTGGTTTTAGACTCTTTTAAATAAGCTAATGAAAGAAAGAAAAAGTTATGGACATACATGCAAGTGCTTTTCATTTTCAAAATTAAACTTAAGAAATGGGTTGGACTTTCTTGGAGGTGGTCAGGTTATAAACATCAATATACACAGCTGCGTTGGGCAGGGCACATCTCCAAGATGAAGGACTACCACCTCCCTAAGATTGTGCTCTATGGCAAACTTGCCACTGGTTGCCGCAAGAGAGGAACCCCAAAGAGGAGATACAAGGACTCCCTGAAACAATATCTCAACCTTGGCCATATTGATCATCATTATTGGTCTACTCTGACCTCCAGTTGGGAGACATGGAAACACACTATAATGCTTCTGCTTCTTTTGAGAACACATGTAGAATCATTCTTGAGGAGAAAAGACAACGCAGAAAGAACCATGTCTTGCCGATACCACCTAAGGAGACTTTCCATTGTGCCTTCTGCAACCAGACTTGTCTATCTCGCATTGGCCTTTTTAGCCATCAGCGCACTTGCAGCAAGCGTGGGTAGAGTCCTTCTCAAATCTTCATTCATGAAGCCTAACCATGATGACAACTGTATAGAGTGGACAGTTATGCTACATACTTCAAAGAGGAGCATCGTTCCTTTTTCTTTCACCTCTTTTCCCCTCCATCTCCCATGCCTTCTTTCCTCTTCCTGTTTTGAAATTGAAATGAGATCTTAAACACACTGAGGTCTTGCCCTAGACTTAGCCTTTACCTACACTGCCTTTTCTGAGTGCATAGAGCCAGTTTTAAAAACCTGACACAGTCTTCCCTTTGTTAGACCCACTTTTATACATTGCTTTCACATAATTTTGCTTTCGTTTTTCCCCTCATTCTTCTTTTATGTTTATATGTTTTCTGTGTGTTCATTCAGAATCTTAGTTTCCTATGGTCGTGAAAAATACACTTAATGTTTGCTTTTCTTATAGTCTTAAAAAATTAATCAAGCAGTTAAACATAGTTTAGATTGGGAAGTTATGTTCCCATTACTGTTTTTTTATGATACTCTGTAAGGGTCTGTTGGCAGTAGTTCTAAATCTAGATATGTGATCTAAAATTATATATGCTAAGACTAATTTAGATCAAAGTTTTTATGAAATAAAGACTTCCCTGACTAAGAATAACCAGTTCTTTTTCAAGGGTAAGGCTGCAGCTAAAAACAGTTCTACAGTGTGCATCTTCCAACAGGTGTAGTCTTGGGAGTGCTTCAGATAATTTTCAAGATAAGACCTTAATAGTTATATGAATAATAACAGTGAGAGGTATAAATTTTATTTTATTGTGTTCAGTATATTTTTTCTGTTAAGATTTTATTGTTTAAATACTCATGTATAAATATTTGGCAACTTTTCCACATTTGCTCTGCCTCCATATGAATAACTATTCACAATTTCAACAGAATGTTTTTCTCCAAATTTATTAGAAAAACAATGAGTAATTTTTAGCAATGTTCCTCCCTTGCCCTTGGGAGACCTCCTAGTTGTTTAGAGGCAGACCAGTACACTGGACATGCTTCCAAACCTATATGACTCTTCTTAGTTCAACTGCCCTGGGTCAGCACCCCATCTTTATCTATCAGACAGTCATGGGTAATAGAACTCCTTATAAAATTAGAATGGTGTCCATATGAAAAAGCAATACTGTTTTGTTAATACTACACTTGTGAGGAGATAAATTTCATACCTCTATCTTGAAGAAATATTTAAGAAGCAGAAATACAATTTCTAGTTAGTAACATGGAATATTTCCTCTTTTCTTTCACCCTTAGGATTTGCATTTATACAACACCCAAGTTTAATGTTCGAACAGGAAGTGAAGACTCTGTACAACAGCATTCTTTCAGATAAGAACTGTTCAGTAAACTTAAAAATTCAGGTGTTAAAAAACCTCCAGACCTACTTGCAGGAGGAGGATACACGTATGCAGCAAGCAGACAGAGATTGTAAGTGTTGAGTTCTTCTGTGCTGAGGCATGCAAAACCTAAATTTTACAATTACTATATACATGAACTGAGTCACTTGAGATTGTTATCTAATTAATTAATATTGTATGCAAGATATCTTAGTTTAATTTTCAAAAATTCATTGTGTGCATAGGTATATTGAGAATTGTAGCTTATTATTTACCTTCAGGATGTATAAATCCTGAAAGCAATCCAGAATGCATAATTGATGTAATGATGGTAGTAATACTTTTTATCAAAATCTTCTGTAAGGTTAATTTGCAGATAAAATATAAGAAATTTTTAAAATTAAAACCTTTATTGAGGAACAAGTCTTCAAAGTCATGTGTCTTTAGTTTTTTTAAGTATATTTGCCATCAGACTGTTCTATGTTTCATGAGATCGTAAACCCATTCTAAGACAACTGAAATGTCTATGTATTGTAAAGCTTAAAGATCAGCATGCATCAAGTAATAGTAAAGTAAATGACTATACTGTTGTGTGTGCTATTGCTTTTTTTCCTTTTTACAGGGAAAAAAGTAGCAAAGCAGGAAGACCTGAAGGAAATGGGTGATATTTCCTCAGGGATGAGTAGTTCCATCATGCAGCTATATCTCAAACAGGTCCTTGAGGCTTTCTTTCATACCCAGTCCAGTGTACGCCACTTTGCTCTAAATGTCATTGCACTGACATTAAACCAGGGTCTCATCCATCCTGTTCAGGTATGGTAAGTTTTTATGATGGGGATTTTTGTTATTCGGGTTTCAGAGGTTTTTACACTTGCTAGATACGTTTCTAGTTTTTCTCTTGCAGTTACGTTACAGTAATCTCTTATTGTAGCAAGGGGCCTTTACAGAAAGCATATTTTGAAATTTAGATTCCAAATGCTGTATTTTCTTCTCTTTGTAATCAAGATCTAAAAGCCCAGCCAGTGCCTAAAAAGCACTTAAAAATGTACTGTGGAGCATATTTCTGTTATAAATTTCAGGTGCATGCCAAGCTGTTTTCCTTATTTAATTCTTTACCCTGAAAACTGTGGCAACTTGCCTCCACCTCAATCCCCCCGTGTCCTCCAAACACTATGGAATTACAGAGTCAATGTCAGAACTTCAGTTATCATCTCCATTATTCTTTGCTTACATAATATTTTTGTAATTATTTGTTTATAACACAGCCTTTGTGCATGTTCAGTCATAATTGGTAGTGTGGTTTTTTTTTTTAAAGGCATTTTTTGTAGTGTAAATTGACCTTAGAGTTTGAGAGAAATGGAAATACTACCTGAAACCTCACACAACTTTTATAATTTAAAATGACTCAGAGTCTTAGTGGACATCAGTGACCAGTGGTGTCCCTCAGGGGTCCCTATTGGGACCAGTGTTATTTAATAGCACCATTAATGACATAGATGAAGGGATCGAGTGCAGCCTCAGCAATTTTGCAGATGACACCAAGCTGAGTGGTGTGGTTGACACTCCTGAAGGATGGGATGCCATCCAGAGGGACCTGGACAAGCTCAAGAAGTGACCCGATAGAAATCTTATGAGATTTAACAAGACCAAGTTCAAGGTGCTGCACCTGGGTCAGGGCAACCCCTAGTATCAATCCAGGCTAGGGGATGAACAGATTGAGAGCAGCCCTGGGGAGAAGGACTTGGGAGTGCTGCTGGATGAGAGGCTGGACATGAACCATGGGACTTTTTACAAGAGCATGTAGTGAAAGGACGAAGGGGGATGGATTCAAACTGAAAGAGAGCAAGTTTAGATTAGATATTAGGAACAAATTCTTCCCTCTGAGGGTGGTGAGGCCCTGGCACAGGTTGTCCAGAGAATCTGTGGCTGCTCCATCCCTGCAAGTGTCCAAGGCCGGGTTGGATGGGGCTTGGAGCAACCTAGTTTAGTGGAAGGTGTCCCTGCTCATGGCAGGGTGGTTGAAACTAGATGGTCTTTAAGGTCCCATCCAACTCGAACCATTATATGATAATGCTGGTCTTTTGTGTATTTTGTCCTATTTGCTTGAAAAAAGTAATCAGGTAGTAAGTTGCATAAAGTTTCTTATTCTAGTTTCTGCAGTAGTCAGAATATAACATGAATAACACTAATAGAAGAACAAAGAGTGAGAAAGAAGAGGTACAATTACTCTGAATAATCATTTCATTTGGGTTTTTTTCAAGTGTGTGCCATACTTAATTGCTATGGGCACAGATCCAGAGCCCTCTATGCGAAACAAAGCCGACCAGCAATTGGTGGAAATAGACAAAAAATATGCTGGGTTCATTCACGTAAGTAATTCTAATTTATCATTTTACAAAATACTGTTACATTCTTTGGTGACAACACTCGAATAGGCCTCAGCTGCAGAAAAATAATATAAATAACAAATAAACAATGACAATAACTATAAGCAGTTGTAAAGAAGATCCCAACTCTTTCCCCTGTTCGGAGATTTCTGTTCTTAGAAATAGAAAGAATATAATCATTTGAAGCATCTCTTCCAGTCTAAAAATTCCTTTAATTTATAATTCACAGTAGTGTTTTCCTCACTGAATAGTATGTTAAGAGCATTTATTTGATAAGAAGTAAGGACAACTGTTTCATAATGTTTAGCAATGATTTTCCTGTATTGGTAGAGAGCATTTGTAAATGTAGAGGTCTTTAGTGTATATGTATTAGAATGTTAAGGCATCAATGCTTTATAAATTGTAATCTAAGCAGAAGGAGCATAGAAAGGTGTTAAGAACTGAGGGATCTTGCTGAAAGAAAAATCTGAGGGCTAAGTGAGGACTTGTGGAGTTGTGGCATAGTGCCAATTGTTCTGTAAAGATCTGAAATTCAACTGCAGCACCCCTTCCTTATTTCAGAAGGCCCCAGTCTTGGTTCAGTGTGAAAACTACATTGTGGGGCTTTCCAAATCTGATTGCATTCCACTGAAACCGGAGCATTGCAATGTTCATGGCATCCAAATAGATACCTAATTCAGTAGGTGAAGACTAGCAGATGAAATTTGCTATGTAGGCAGCTAGGATTTAAGACAATGTATAGATGAAAAGACAACTATGCTGAACAGAAGCAGAAATTGTATGAGGAGAGTTGGATATACAGCCTAGATAGAGATTGTTCTGAAACTAGACCAGGAGCCTTGAAGTAAGTAAAATCAGCTGGAAATTACAGGATATATGTTAAAAAAACTCATTTTCTGTTTGTCAGTCCTATTGTACCAATATGGACTCAGTTGTTGGCTTCACTACAAGCGACATGAAGCATACACATTTGGTAAAATTTTCTGTTAATGTATGAATACATTTCAGTATTTCAGCGGCGTTGTATGCAATGGAGGGACTGGAATGTATGGAGCTTACAGTTGGGAATGGCATGGCTGAAAGCCTCTGGGTAAGGATTAAGGGACAAACAAATAATGCAGATGTCACCATGGGAGTCTGCTATCGACCTCCCAGCCAGAACAATGACACCAATGAATTATTCTTTGAGGAAGTAAGGGACACTTCCAAATCAACCGCCCTTGTCCTTACGGGGGACTTCAACTTGCTGGATGTTAACTGGGAATGCCACACAGCTGGCACAAACAGGTCCAGAAGACTGCTAAAACACCAGGGTGATAACTTCATGGTACAGGTAATAAGGAAGCCAACTAGGAAAGGTGCCCTCCTTAATTTGTTGCTTATTAACAGAAAGGGTCTCATGAATAAAATGGGGATTGGAGGACATCTTGGCCACAGAGACTGCAAAGTGATTGAGTTTAAAATCTCTGTTGGCAGGAGGAAAAGTGCCAGCAACCCTGGATATGAGGAGACCAGACTTTAGGTTGCTCAGGGAACTAGTGAGTGAGGTCCCCTGGGAAAAACTTTTGAAGGTACTGGAGTCCATCAGTGCTGGTCACTTTTTAAGCACCACCTCCTAAGAGCACAGGAGCAGCACTTCCTAAATGTCAGAAGTCAAGCAGGCAAGGCAGAAGGCCAACTTGGCTGAACCAAGCCTGACAGAGTTCAAGAAGCATTTGGACAATACTCTCAGGCACATGGTGTGACTCTTGGGGATGATCCTGTGCAGGGCTAAGAGTTGGACATGATGATCCTTGTGGGTCCCTTCCAACTTGGCATATTCTATGATTATATGATTCTTTTGGACTTAAGGCAAAAAAGGAAGGTGTATGGCCAGTGGAAGCAAGGTCAGGTGACATGGGAAGAATACAGAGATGCTGCTACTCACTGTAGGGAGGAAATTTGTGCAGCCAAAGCTCAATTTGAGTTGGAGCTGGGCAGTTGTGCTGGTTTGGCTGGGGTAGAGTTAATTTCCTTCCCAGTGGCTGGTGTGGGGCGTTGTTTGGATTTGTGCTGAACACAGGGTTGATTATAATATAGAGATGTTTTTGTTATTGCTCAGCAGGGCTTACACAGAGCCAAGGTCTTTTCTGCTCCTCATACGGCCCTGCAGGGGAGGGGGCTGGGGGCACATGGGAGGTTGGGAGGGGAGACATCCAGGACAGGTGACCCCCAGCTGATCCAAGGGATATTCCAGACCATATGACAGATCATATGCGGCTGCATGATGCTTAGTTTCAAGCAGTGCTTAAACCCACTACTGTGGGGGGCCATAAAAAGAGCTTCTTTAAATGTCAGTAGCAAAAGGCAGTGCAGAAATAACATGTACCTGTTCATGGATGGTCATCTCACAAACAGGGACAGAGACAAGGCAGAGGTCTTTAATGCTTTCTTTGCTTTTGTCTTCAACACCAATGACAGGCTAAGGGGGTCCCCTCTGAGTTGGAGGACCATGGCTGGGACAATGATAAACTCCCAGTCGCCCTAGAACTTCTGCAAGATCTGATGCTCCAGCTGGATCCCTATAGGTCTATGGGGCCTGATGGGATTCATGCCAGAATTCTCAAAGACCTACTGATGTCATCGCAAAACCCCTCTCAATTATTTTTGAATAGTCTTGGGAATCTGGAGAGGTCCCAGCTGACTGGAAGCTGGCTAATGCTGTCCCAATTTTAAAGAAGGGCAAGAAGGAGGACCCCGGAAACTACAGGCCTGTCAGTCTCACTTCAGTGCCTGATAAAGTTATGGAGAAGATTGTTCCGGGATGTATTGAAAAGCACCTCAAAGACAACACAGTCATTGATCACAACCAGAACGGCTTCATGAGAGGAAAGTCCTGCTTATCAAACCTGATTCCCTTCTATGACAAGGTTCCCCACCTAGTTGATCAAGGGAAGGTCATTGACGTAATCTTTTTGGATTTCATTAAATCTTTTGATCCTGTCTATCCCAGGATCCTTCTGGACAAACTGTCCATCCCACAGCTGGATAAAGACATCAGGTGGTGTGTGAGCAATTGGCTCATGGGTCAAGTGCAGAAGGTAATAGTGAATGGGGTGACATCAGACTGGCGACCTGTCACTAGGTGGTGTTCTGCAGGGCTCCATCTTAGGCCCATTGCTCTTCAACATCTTCATAAATGACTTGGATGCATGACTGAAAGGCACATTAAGTAAATTTGGCAACGACACTAAATTGGGAGGAGGTGTCGACCCCCTCAAGAGCAGAGAGGCCCTGCAGAGAGACCTTGACAAATTAGAGGGCTAGCCAATCACCAACCATATGAAGTTCAACAAGGGAAAGTGTCAGATTCTGTACCTATGATGGAGCAACCGTGGATGTTCGTACAGACTGGGAAATGAGATGGTGGAAAACAGTGCCGGGAAAGGGACCTGGGGGTCCTGTTTGACAGCAAGTTGAATATGAGTCAGCAGTGCCCTGGCAGCCAGGAGGGCCAACAGTGTCCTGGGGGGCATCAGGCACAGCATTGCCAGCTGGTTGAGGGAGGGGATTGTCCCTCTCTGCTCTGCACTGGGGCAGCCTCACCTTGAATATTGTGTGAAGTTTTGGGCACCACAATATAAGAAAGATATTAAGCCATTAGAGAGTGTCCAAAGGAGGGCAACGAAGATGGTGAAGGGCCTTGAGGGGAAGCTGTATGAGCAACAACTGAGGTCACTTGGTCTGTTCAACCTGAAGAAGAGGAGACTGAGGGGAGACCTCATTGCAGTCTACAACTTTCTCATGAGGGGAAGAGGAGGGGCAGTCAGAGATCTCTTCTCTGTGGGGACCAGTGAAAGAATCCGAGGGAATAGCCTGAAGTTATGTCAGGGGAGGTTTAGGTTGGATATTAGAAAAAGGTTCTTCCCCCAGAGGGTAATTGGGTACTGGAATAGGCTCCCTAGGAAAGTGGTCACAGCACCAAGCCTGACAGAGTTCAAGAAGCGTTTTGATCATACTCTCAGGCACATGGTGTGACTCTTGGAGATGGTCCTGTGCAGGGCCAGGAGTTTGACTTGATGATCCTTGTGGATCCCTTCTAACTGATTAATCTATGATTCAGTATTCTTGAAAATTGTTTAAATTGCTGTGCCTGGCTGTAGCGGGGAAACAGATTAGCTATATGTTTCTAACATAGAAGTTATGGTGACAGTAGTTTGCAAGAGATTTTGATCTCTGCCACAAATTCTGTTTTAATCTCCTTGCTAACTCAAAAGGTAGTAGTGCACCTCAGTGCATGTTTGAAAGTTAAACTTCAGATGAGCAACTACTTAAAAGGAAATAAGATTAAAAAATCGCTCAAATTTTCTGTTGACAAGCATTTTTTTAATTTTCCACTTTCAGTTTTACTGCTTGAAAGCAATGATTTAAATAAATATATATTTTTCCATTTCAGATGAAAGCAGTGGCTGGTATGAAGATGTCTTACCAGGTACAACAGGCAATCAATACCTGCCCAAAGGATCCTGTAAGAGGTTTTAGACATGATGAGTCATCCAGTGCATTGTGTTCACACCTATACTCCATGATTCGAGGGAACCGTCAACACAGACGAGCATTTCTAATTTCTTTGCTCAACCTCTTTGATGATACTGCAGTAAGCATCACATTTCCTTCACTTATAAAGAATATAAAACATACAATTATATTTTGCAATATATTTTTATGACATAATTATTGAT
The DNA here is from genome assembly GCF_022539395.1 of Myiozetetes cayanensis. Classification (NCBI taxonomy): domain Eukaryota; kingdom Metazoa; phylum Chordata; class Aves; order Passeriformes; family Tyrannidae; genus Myiozetetes; species Myiozetetes cayanensis. The sequence continues at coordinate 5,801 of NW_026088180.1, read as the reverse complement.
AACTTTGTTTCTCTAAGGTACTTTGTTTTGCTTTATTATATAAGGTATTTACCTAATAGAATGCATTAGTCACTTTTGCATCATTCGATACCTTTCTGTACTCGGTTTGGGGTTTTAGACTAAATTTTGCATATATAAATGTTGCTTAAATGTAGAATAAAATTTGTGATGCTTTTTTTTAATTTTAGACTGTTAGGAACACAGGTTAAGTGTATAAATCTATGATATTTTTATGTATATTTGTATGTACTTTTTTTTAACTTCCAGAAAACAGAGGTGAATATGCTCTTGTACATAGCAGACAATCTAGCCTGTTTTCCTTATCAAACACAGGAAGAGCCACTGTTTATAATGCATCATATAGACATTACACTATCAGTTTCTGGTAGTAACCTACTACAGTCATTTAAAGAGGTATGTGCATTTATATTTATTTATTATGGTGACAGCATAAGCTTCTATATATTTTGGTCAATTTTTCAGGGAATACAGTACCATTATTATGATATGGACCAGTAGATGTTAATTTGGTAGTTTAAAAACAAACAACCCTTTCAGTTCTGACCTATATCTGGTAGACACTAATTAAAAACTTTCCTTACATTGCAGCTTATGTTATTAAAAAAGAATTATTAATATTAATATTAAATCTATATAATTCCCTAATATTGCTGAATTAATTGGAATTAATATTAATTGCATTTATAATTTTAATTTAAAAATCCAATTTGTTTTCTGTTTTGTTGTCAAGTATCTGATAGCAGTTGCATGTGTGTCACCTGGGAGACTTTAAATACATTATTTATTGCAAGAAAAGAGTGCACAATTTGTCTTTTATTAAGGTAGCATATAAGAACCCAAATAATGGTATAGTATCTGTTGCTATGGTAATACACAATCCTGTAAGAAAAAGGTCTTTGTTTCTTGTACTGTGTGTAGTTATGGGCTCCTCAGTATAAGAGAAACATGGAGCTCCTGGAGTGAGTCCAGTGGAGGGTTACAAAGATGATTAGGGGACTAAATCATCTCTCTTATGAGGAAAGGCTGAGGGAGCTGGGTCTGTTCAGGGGAGGGGAGAGAGAGGGGAGGAGGAGGGGAGGGGGAGGAGGGAGGGGAGGGGAGGAGAGGAGAGGGGAGGAGAGGAGAGGAGAGGAGAGGAGAGAGAGGAGAGGAGAGGAGAGGAGGGGAGGAGGGGAGGGGAGGGAGGAGGGGAGGGGAGGGAGAGGGAGGGGAGGGGAGGATCAATTTTTCAGGGAACTTAAGTTATAATTCAGCATCTTTTTGTCATAAATACTTTTAATCTTTGAATATCAAGTTATGAATTAATAACATTGTTCAGGGAATTCTTCCTAATTTAAGTCAATAAGGATTTTTGGAAAGATTTTTTAGAAATGTACATGATGCTACTTACACTAATTTTGGAATGTGTGCTAATTTCCCTGTCTCGCAGTCTATGGTGAAAGACAAAAAGAAGGAAAGAAAGCCTTCATCAGACGAGGAGACTGAGAGTGACAGTAACAGTGGTAGTGAAAGTGAGGAGGAAGCTTCTAAGCCTCGGAGGTTACGGAAACGAGTAAACTCTGATTCAGATTCTGATGAAGAAAATGATATAAATGCTGTGATGAAATGTTTACCAGAAAATTCAGCTCCATTAATTGAATTTGCAAATGTTTCTCAAGGCATATTATTACTTTTGATGCTGAAACAGCATTTAAAGAACCTCTGTGGATTCTCTGATAGGTAAGGATAATAGGTCATCTTGTAAGGATTACATTTGGAATTTGGGGGGGGCTTAGTTGATTGTTAATAATTATTTCAGCAATAGATTTGTATAAGAGAAAAACAAATATAGGTTGAATGTAATGAAACTTTGGCTTAGAAAAAGCAATGATTTCATTTCTTACCAGGATGTCTATTGTATACAGAATGGTTAAAATATAACTACTTATATTGAAGATTTTTAAAAGCTTTTCCTTGAAATTGTTTCAGACTTTCCTTAAAAGCTCTTCCCTTTTGTTTTCTTTAAACAGTAAAATTCAGAAATATTCTCCGTCTGAATCTGCGAAAGTTTACGATAAAGCAATAAACAGGAAGACAGGAGTGTATTTCCATCCAAAACAAACTCTGGATTTTCTGCGGAGTGATATGGCTAATTCCAAGATCACTGAAGAAGTGAAGAGGAGTATAGTAAAACAGTACTTAGATGTAAGTAAAGTTGCTTTGCAGAAAATCTGAAATTCTTTCTAATTAGGTAACACAGTATAAACTTGAAAGTAGATGCTGATGTATTGGATGAACATTTCAAACTGTTAAGTTTCTGGTAATCTTATGTGATATACTGATAACTCACAATTTCCTTTCTGGATGTTTAGCAGGATTATCTTTCAAAGTATTCTAATAAATTTAAACACAATAAAAATTAATTTCAACTGAAATATATTCATCTTTCCAGAGTATTTTCTAATTTCTTGTATCCATCTTGTATACCTCTACCATATAACTTGTTTCCTTTATCCGTGTTTCCATCATAAGAACAGAGACTAGATTTAGTGTATTTACTCTTTTTTTTTCCCCAATTCTTTAAAATATTAATTACAGAAAGCTTGCATTTCTGGAAACACAGGAAGAAAGCTTTTACATATCTACTAGAAAATGAAAGTAAAATGTTTGTAGAACAAAAGCTGTTGAAGTTTGAAGTTGTCTGCCATTTGTTTTACACTGTTTCTTTACCTTTTCATTTGCTTTTTATTTAGTGTAGTGTGATATGAATGTCTGTTTTTAAAGTTTGAATGTAGACTGATCTGTTCTTGGGGGTTTATTTAATAGTTCAAGCTCCTTATGGAACACCTGGATCCCGATGAAGAGGAAGAAGATGGAGAGGTGTCAGCTAGCACAAATGCTCGTAACAAAGCAATTACCTCGCTTCTTGGAGGAGGCAGCCCTAAAAACAATGCAGCTGAGACAGAGGATGATGAAAGTGATGGGGAGGATAGAGGAGGAGGCACTTCAGGGGTGAGACGGAGGAGGAGTCAACGTATTTCGCAGCGTATTACGTAAAATTATTTTTATGTGCTTATAAATGTCAGTCTATTATATTAAATGTACAACAAGTAATGTAATCCACATGAAAGCATTTTGTAGATAGAGATTCTCTACTTAACCATTTATACAACTTTTGTAGAAAGTTTAACAGAAAAGACAATAAAAAAACAAACTAGAAAATGAGATTTATCCCATATAAAAATTTATTAATTTTCCTTTGGAATGTACTGTGTGTTATCCTTTTTATTGTTGCCAAGTTTTTATGTAGCTTTATGATTCGTGTGTATATATAATTTTATATATCAATAAGAGATAAAGACACGGGTACAAATTAAGAGTATGTGATTTTACAAGAATATGTTAACCCCTTGGCGCTGGCGGTCACGGTGCGTCTCATTGCCGGCAGTGGAATGTGTGCTGGGAAATCCCAACTCCCGGCGTCAAGGGATTAAAAGCAATAAAAGCAATAATTTCACTAAAGTTCTTTTGTGTAACACTTGGTCTTTTTTCCCCCCCAATGTTTTAGTCATTGAGAAGGTCAAAACGAAATTCAGACTCTACAGAGTTGGCAGCACAGATGAATGAAAGTGTTGATGTCATGGATGTCATCGCTATTTGCTGTCCAAAGTACAAAGACCGACCACAAATTGCAAGAGTAGTACAGAAAACCAGCAATGGCTTCAGTGTTCAGTGGATGGCAGGCTCCTACAGTGGCTCCTGGACTGAGGCTAAGCGCCGTGATGGCCGCAAACTGGTGCCTTGGGTAGACACTATTAAAGAGTCAGACATTATTTACAAAAAAATTGCTCTAACGAGTGCTAATAAGCTGACTAATAAAGTTGTTCAGAATTTACGATTGCTGTATGCTGCCAAGGATGGAACTTCCAGCTAATGAATTTGTTTGTGCAGCCAAATTTACAGGAATTGAAATAACAGAAAAACTTGAAATATCAACTTTCTGGCAAAAAAAAAAAAAAAATCAGTTAAATGAAGAGTAAGAATGGAACCTGGGATGCAGGAAAAAAAAGAAGGAAATGTTTGGTAAACATTTATGTGGGAGCTTCCTTCGCTGTTGTGCAGCAGAAACTTCTCAGTTCATTTTTACTCCCACTGTATTATAGTTTAAAAATTTGTTTATATCTTGAAAAAAACCTTTCTGTTAAAAAAATAAACACGTGAATGTTGGAAATTAGTCTGTTAATGTTCTTAATAAAGTGTTCTTGGAGTTTAACCTAGCAGCGGATGGCTTTCTTTAGTGTAGCCAGTTTCCAGGGAAGCACCGATTTTACAGGTTGTAAAATGGCAGAATCTCCTGGATATATATTTTTTTTCTGTTGAAGAAAAAAAAACAAGAAAGAAAAAAACCGCATGCAGTATCTATGACCTATCTGCAGGAGGAGTTTTTGTAAATGTAGATTTTGATGTATTAGGTCACCCTGAAATAATACAAGAAAAGGGATCCCCAGCAAATCTGGTGGAATGAATACTGCAATAAATTTTTTTACTTCTCTTTGTTACTTGTCTGTTTCCATTTGAATTTCTTATTGTAAAGATCTGTTTAAAACCATTTATATTATTTTGCAGTCTTTTATGTAAAATTTACAACATTAGTGGTTTTCAAAACAAGACATAAAATATTGTTTATACCTTTTTTATAGGCTGACTTCTGAATAATTTGTGTCTTTTTATTTTTATCCCTTATAGGGTGTAAACACAAGTTAACTCCAGGGGTTTATTGTATCCTGCAGTATTTAGTATTAACTATATGATTTAGCACTATGCCAAACACATTTTCAAGAGTACATTTTGATATAAAAAGAAAATATAGTTTATTCCTTGTATGCTTCAATTTCTTTCTAATACTGTCCTAATGGTAATTTGTGACAGTTTAAATTTGGGGAAAACTGAATGAATATTTTGTTTGGGCTAACTGCTCATGTATGAATTTCTCTGGGTTAATATAGAGAGGCTTGTGTCAGGAGGAGATAGCTACCAGTATCTGAGGAGTGAATGGGTATGAGTCTGGACAATTACGCTACATTCCTTCCCAAATTTTTTTTTTTAAGTGCTTGCATATTAACCTATTTTTTTTACTAATTGAAAGATGTTTTCACATTTTCTAAATTGAAAAAGAGCTATTGAAATCTTTCAGAAGCATTTGTTTTGACTATGTTGCCACAAGCCTTTCATAACCAATTTGCCTTTCCAGAGAGTAACAAAAGCAGCAGATTTGCAAACTGAAAAAAACCTAAAACAACTGAACTTTTTAGGGACATATTAAATCTTGCTGTGTTTTCAAATATGTTTTTTCTAAAACTGGTGTTCCTCAATAAGTAAATCTATGTTTATTTTCTTTTATTAATTTAATTTATGATAGGAGGCTGTTTTTATGAAACTAGCTTGCAGAATTCTAATACATTATTCAATTTGTGAGGAATAGTAACAGTATTCCAAAAAATTCTCATGTACAGAAAAAACATTAAACCAAATTGATTAATAATTCCTCAGAATCTAGTTAGTAATTGTTCCCATGGGAAATGCCTTTTTGCTGTTTCACCACTGTAATCTTTCTAAACAGAAATATTTTCTCACCTTTTTGTTTTCACAGTTAATGGTGTTTTCTTCACTGTGCAAAAAGCCAAATCTCATGCTAAGATGGATGTTGTTAAAGTAGGGAGAAGCAGAAAAAGCAGAAGTCACCCCTGCAGATCTGGAAGCAGGGCATTTTCGTAGCAAACAATGAAATACTGTATTTCTCA
>NW_026088179.1:0-18198 GCF_022539395.1 Myiozetetes cayanensis | reverse complement strand
CAGCATGTGCTAGATTGCCAGCTAATGGTGGGTATACGGTTCATCCAGTTCCTACTCCGGCTTCAATTGTAGATGAGGCTAGGAGGAGAAGGAATGATGGGGGAAGAAGTCAGAAACTTATGTTGTTCATGCGTGGGAATGCTATATCGGGGGCACCAATTATTAGGGGACTAGTCAGTTGCCAAATCCTCCAATTATAATAGGTATTACTATAAAGAAGATTATTACAAAAGCATGGGCGGTAACAATTACATTATAGATTTGGTCGTCTCCTAGAAGGGTTCCTGGTTGTCCAAGTTCTGCTCGGATAAGGAGACTTAGGGCAGTACCAATCATGCCGGCTCAGGCGCCGAAAATTAAGTATAGGGTACCAATATCTTTGTGGTTTGTTGAGAATAGTCATCGGTTGATGAAAGTCATAGGTAAGATGGCCGAGAGTTAAGGCGTTAGGCTGTAGACCTTTTGACAGAGGTTTAATTCCTCTTCTTATCGACTCTGTAGTGAATTTCATATTGAGTTGCAAGCTCAAAGATATGCATTAAGTATGCATCAGGGTCTAGTAGACAGGAGCCTGGTGGTTATGGCATCTAACTGTTAATTAGAAAGATATGGGATCGAAGCCCATCTGTCTAGGAAAGGTCCTAGCTTAGTTAAAGTGCCTGGGTTGCATTCAGGAGATGCAGGATAATGTCCTGCGGATCTTAACAGAAACTAAGAGGAGATAACTCTTGTCTAGGGCTTTGAAGGCCCTCAGTTTAAGTAACCTAAGTTTCTATGGAATTGTGAGAATTGTAGGAGATAAAGGTAAGAGTATAATTGACAGCATGGTGAGTGTAGAGGTTAGGGTGTTAATAGGTTTGCTAACTTGTCACTGTTTTATATGGTTAACGGAGTTGGGTGGGAGGGTGATTGTTGCACAATAGGCAAAGCGAAGGTAGAAGAAAAGTCCTAGCAGGGAGAGTAGGGCAATGATAGTTGCTGCGGTTGTTAGCTCTTGTTTGGTCAATTCTTGGATGATTAGTCATTTAGGCAGGAATCCGGTTAGGGGTGGAAGTCCTGCAAGGGATAAAAGAGTAAGTATGAGGGTTGCAGTTAGTGTGGGAATTTTGGACCATGTAGTTATGAGAGCTGAGAGTTTTAGGGTGTTGGTGGAATTAAGAGCGAAGAAAATAGCGGCTGTTGTTAATGAGTAAAGGTAGAAAGTGATTAATGTGAGTTTGGGGTTATAAATGAGGATGATTGCTATTCAGCCTAGGTGGGAGATAGATGAAAAGGCTATGATTTTGCGAATTTGAGTTTGGTTGAGCCCTATTCAGCCTCCCAAGGCTGCGGAAGCGATGGCTATTATGACCAGTATGGTTGGATTGAGTGAAGGAGAAATAAGGAGGAGGAGGATGGTTGGAGGGAATTTTATGACTGTAGCTAGTAGTAAGCTTGTTATAAGGGAAGAACCTTGCAGGACTTCCGGAAATCAGAAGTGGAATGGGACCAGGCCTAGTTTTATTGAGATTGCAGTTGTCAGTAATATGCACGATGCTGGGTGAGTAAGTTGGGTGATGTCTCATTGGCCGGTAAATCATGCGTTTGATATACTGGAAAAGAGGAGTAATGTTGAAGCAGTTGCTTGGACTAAAAAGTATTTAGTTGAAGCTTCAATGGCTCGTGGGTGATGAGATTTTGAGATTAAAGGGAGGATAGCTAAGGTGTTAATTTCGAGCCCGGTTCATGCCATTATTCAATGGTTGCTTGAGATTGTGATAGTTGTTCCTAGGAGGAGGCTTATGGAGAAAATTAGTTTAGCCTGGGGGTTCATTAGTAAGGGAAGGAGATAAACCATCATTTTCGGGGTATGGGCCCGATAGCTTAATTAGCTGACCTTACTAGGAAATAATATAAAGGAAGTGTGAAGGATTTTGATTCCTTCTGTGTAGGTTCGATTCCTACTTTCCTAAGTCTAGGAAATGAGAGGGCTGGTGTACCTCTATGTTCACCTTATCATAGTGACCCTTTGTAGTTCAGGCACATTTCCTTGAGTGTCTTAGGTAGGGTGGTAAACCTGCATATGAGATTGGTAGGCTAATATGTCATAAGCATAGTGATAGTGTTAGTGGTAGAAAGTTTTTTCATAGTAGATGCATTAGTTGGTCATAACGGAATCGAGGGTAAGAGGCACGGATTCATAGAAAGCCTGCGGAAAGAAGAAGGGTTTTTGTGGCTAAGGCGAGTGGGTAAAGTTCTTGGGAAATGTTAAGTGTACTTGGGTTTAGAAATAGGATGGTGGTTAGTGTATTTATTAGTATGATGTTGGCATATTCGGCTAGGAAGAATAGCGCAAAGGGTCCTGCGGCATATTCTACGTTGAATCCTGAGACTAGTTCTGACTCTCCTTCTGTGAGATCGAATGGGGCACGGTTTGTTTCTGCGAGTGTAGAGATATATCATATTATTGCTAGTGGTCAAGAGGAGAAAATAAGATATATTGGTTCTTGGGTAGTAGCGAGGGTATTGAGGGTGTAGTTTCCACTGAAGATGATTACACATAGAAGGATAATGGCTAGTGTAACTTCATAGGAGATTGTTTGTGCAACTGCTCGTAGGGCACCAATTAGTGCGTATTTTGAGTTTGAGGCTCATCCAGATCATAGGATTGAGTAAACTGCAAGGCTGGATAAGGCAAGGAGGAAGAGTATGCCTAAGTTTATATCTGTAAGAGGGAAAGGGAGGGGGAGTGGGGTTCAGATGGTAATTGCTAGGAGAAGGGCTAATATTGGGGTGGCAATAAATAGGTAGGGAGATGAGGTGGATGGGCGAATTGGCTCTTTAATGAATAGTTTTACCCCATCTGCCATGGGTTGTAGAAGACCAAATGGTCCTACGATATTGGGTCCTTTTCGGGTTTGTATATAGCTTAAAACTTTGCGTTCGACTAATGTTAGAAAGGCTACAGCGATTAAAATTGGTAGAGCATAGGATAGTGATATAGTGAGGTGGATTAGATTGGTGTGGGTGGTCATGTGATGGGGGAAGAGAGCTAGGGAGAGGATTTGAACCTCTGGGTAAAGGGCTTAAGCCTTCTGCATTTACCAAGCTCTGCCACGCTAGCGGTCCTTTTCTAGGAGAATAGAGGGGGTTAGCCCTAGGAGATTTAGTTGGGTTCATATCTTTGGGCGAAGGCGTGCTTGGGGTATTGGCCTTACTCTTTCTGTCCTTTCGTACTGGAAAGAGTTTGTCATGGATAGAAACCGACCTGGATTGCTCCGGTCTGAACTCAGATCACGTAGAACTATTAATCGTTGAACAAACGAACCCTTAGTAGCGGCTGCACCACTAGGATGTTCTGATCCAACATCGAGGTCGTAAACCTCCCTGTCGATTTGGGCTCTTGAGGGAGATTGCGCTGTTATCCCTGGGGTAGCTAGGTTCATTGATCAATAATATTGGGTCTGGTTACTGTTAGTACGTTGATAGGTTGTTCTTGGTATAGAGGAGTGGTCTAATTTTTGGAGGATCAGTTTTTCTCCAAGGTCGCCCCAACCAAAAAATACAGGCCAATAGAGTCCCGGGGAATAATCCAGGGGTAGGGAGGGTAGTATGGGGGAGTGGCTGTTGATTTTGAAGTTCCACAGGGTCTTTTTGTCCTATGTTGTAATCCCTGCTTTTGTACAGGGAGATCAATTTCACTGATTATCTGTAAGAGACAGTTAGGGCCTCGTTTAGCCATTCATACATGTCCCGATTTATGGGACAATTGATTGCGCTACCTTCGCACGGTTAGGATACCGCGGCCGTTGAACGTTTTGTCACTGGGCAGGCCTCACCTTCAATACTTGGTCTGCTGAAGGCTATGTTTTTGGTAAACAGTCGGGCCTTAGGGTTGCCTAGTTCCTTTTACAGATTTTAATCTTTCTTTAGGGCACTCCATGGGCGGGTTAACAGGTTCTGTGATACTAAGTCTTGTTGAGTGTTGGTATATATCTTGTGATTTGTTAATAATGTTGGATGTAAGCTTGTGCCATAGAGGGGAAGGGTCCCTAGTTACTCATTTTAGCATTAATTCTCTTATTATTATAAGTTAGCCTATTAGGGGGGAGGGAGTCGTGGGGGGTTTCGGATTTTTTTGGAGCTGAGCTTTGACGCATTCTTTGGTGGTGGCTGCTTTAGGGCCCACAGTAAGGGGGGTAAGGGGTACTTATCCGCTGGAGGAGAGTGTGTACTTTTTAAAGGAGCTGTACCTCCTTTAGATATTCCTCGATCTATTTCATGTAGGTTCGGTGAGGGTCCTTTAGGAAGAATTGAGGATGAACTTAAATTCATTTCATAGGCAACCAGCTATCACCCAGCTCGGTTGGCTTTTCACCTCTACTGACGAGTCGTCCCACTCTTTTGCAACAGAGACGGGTTAGCTCAGTAAATAGCTGCTCGTAAGTAGCTCGCATGGGTTTCGGGATAACAAGCTTAAATTGGCGTTTTGCTTGGTTAATTCTTGCTAAATCATGATGCAAAAGGTACAAGAGTTAGTCTTTGCTATTTAGTGCTTAATTTTTCATTGTTATTTCATCTTTCCCTTGCGGTACGTAGTCTCTATTGCTCCTTGGTCACCTTTCTATCGCCTATACTAGGATTAGGGGAAAAAATGTTTTGGTTTCTTTAGGGTAGGGTAATTAGTTTATGTTGGGGAGGGGTGGGCTAGAGTAGGCTTCAAGATGACCTGGTACAGTGCAGGTATCTTTCAGGTGTAAGCTGAATGCTTTTGTTATAGCTACATCTTGGTAGACTAAGTGCACCTTCCGGTACACTTACCTTGTTACGACTTGCCTCGTCTTTAGCTTAATGGGGAATTATGTATAATAGGTGTTAGTAGCTTGTGAAGAGGGTGACGGGCGGTATGTACGTGTCCCAGGGCCAGCTTAAAGGAGGCATGATTGTCCTGCTTTACTGCTAAATCCGCCTTTTAGGAATGGTTTCATATTCCTTGTCGTGGGTTTTCTATACTAGAAAATGTAGCCCATTTCTTCCACTTCATAAGCTATACCTTGACCTGTCTTGCTAGCGGAATAGGGCTATTGTGCTCACTGTTAGGCCCTCAAGTTAGGGGTGAGCTGGGGACGGCGGTATATAGGCTGGTGTGGCAAGAGGTGGTTGGGTGTATCGTGGGTTATCGATTATAGAACAGGCTCCTCTAGGTGGGTTTGGGGCACCGCCAAGTCCTTAGAGTTTTAAGCGTTTGTGCTCGTAGTTCTCAGGCGGATGTTTAGGTAGAATAAACATCAGGATTTAGGGCAAGGCATAGTGGGGTATCTAATCCCAGTTTGTGTCCTAGCTTTCGTGGAATTTTATTAATCATGAGGCTAAGATCATTTTTATAAGGGGTGTTAGGTGCATCTTGTGCTTATAACAGCTTAGTTGCATTTCAATCTTAGTTGAGTTGATAATGAAAGACCACTCTTTACGCCGTGTAAGGTTAATTTGGGTTTCTTGTATGACCGCGGTGGCTGGCACAAGATTTACCAACCCTGATGGATTGCTTTGACTAAGTCAAGTTTTCACTTATTGCTTAATATCAATTACTGCTGAATACCCGTGGGGGTGTGGCTGGGCAAGGCGTCTTGGGCTACAATTAGGAGTGGGCCTGATACCTGCTCCTGTTATCTTGATAAGATGTTGAGGGCATTTTCACTGGGGTGCGGATACTTGCATGTATATATGCAGCAAGAACTAACTATAAGGTTAGGACTAAGTCTTTTGTCCTTGGGTGTATGAGGCAGCCATCTTAACATCTTCAGTGTTATGCTTTTTATAAGCTACAGGGACTGTTGGTTGTATGTTTTTATATTGCAATTGTTGTATTTTTAGTTTGTTGGTTGGATAATAGTTTTGTACTTGGAGGAGTCTAAAAGAAAGAAGTATTTGACTGGAATTGATGATATTGAGGGATGGGTTGTTAGGTTAGATAGAAAATTTTGGGGATGAGGTTCTTATAGTTGAATTTACAACGGTGGTTTTTCAGGCCATAGGTCTTGGAGAGAGTCCAGGTAAGAACCTTATGACGTACTTCATGGTTTTTTTAAGTATCTGTTTTATTTTAGGTGGGTTGGCAGTAGCTTCTAATCCTTCTCCTTATTATGGGGTTGTAGGGTTAGTGTTGGGGTCTGTTGTGGGGTGTGGGTGATTGGTGAGTTTGGGGGTGTCTTTCATCTCGTTGGTGCTGTTTTTAGTGTATTTGGGTGGAATATTAGTTGTATTTATTTACTCAGTGTCGTTGGCAGCTGACCCTTTTCCTGAAGCCTGAGGGGATTGGCAGGTTGTGGGGTATGGTGTAATCTTAATGTTGGTGCTAGTTTGTGGGGTGATTATAATTGGGTTGCCTGGAGGGTGATTGGTTGGTGTACATACGGTAGATTATGGGGGGATGTCTTCTGTTCGACTAGACTTTGATGGAGTAGCTATATTTTATTTCTGAGGGGTGGGGCAGTTTTTAGTTGCGGGCTGAGGGTTGTTACTGGCTTTGTTTGTAATTTTGGAGCTGGTGCGGGGGTTGTCTCGGGGGGCAATTCGGGCAGTTTAGGGGTGGGTAGTTCAGAGAATAGTTTAATAAAAATGCCAGCTTTGGGAGTTGGTGATGAAGGTTTAATTCCTTTTTCTCTGATTATAGTAGGTTTGTTGGAGTTTGGGTGGATTAAGATTGTGTTGGGAGCTGTGGAGAGGGATAGAGTGGTTAAAGGTTATGACAACTTTGTGGATGGGTTATAGTTGAATGAATTCTTGGGTTGATTGGTATGCTGATTGTAGTCAAAATAATAAGATTTATTAGGAGTTTTTTTATGTGTAAGATTGGTTGAGTGATTTATTGATAGAATGGGTTTTTTTCGAGTGAGGTTAATGAGTGATTAGTCAAAACAAATAAATAATGACTGAATAAAAAAAAGTAAAGGGAATTAAGGACAAAAGTTAGTGATCAATTAAGTTAAACACACAAAAATTTAAAAATAAAAGAATGATTATCATTATGAATGAAAATTAGGTGAATGGCATGTGTACAAAATTTTAAAATTTTTGACAAAAATTTTGTTGACAAGAATTAGTGCATTTTAAATGAAAATGCCTAGATTGGGGTAAAAATGTGTAAATTTTTGTCAATTTTTGTCAATTTTTGTGAAATTGACGAGGTAAAAATATGTCTATCGAGCATGGATTTAACAACACCTAGCTTAGAGACGAACTGGAAGTTCCAAACCAACAGCATGACAAAGTGCATCCGTGCAACAGTATGAGACCGAGTTACACCTGACACCATATCATTAATTTGCTCGAGAAAGTGAGAAAACCGCTCGCCGACCATACGGGGTACATGTCAACCATATATGGGGGCCCACTGGCGGAGCACTCTGAAGGGCTTATTGAGATCTACCCCAAAAAAGATAAGAGAAGTATAGAAAAGGGAAAATGCCGCGATTACGAAGTCCATAATGGCCAAGCATCCCCAACCATTAGTAACGGAGAGCAAGGATAGGAAAATTAATCAAGTTATGGCCCTGACCGAGGAACCAGAGGCGCAAAAGCGCAAGTTGGGCCAGGGTGTAGGGGGGAAGAATGCACCTGAAGCTGGTCGTGATAAACATTACTAACACCGGGTTGCTGGTTTCTCGTGAGGTGGACGATTAATAAATAACCCAGTACGTCTTGGTCAGTACGTAGAGCAAGGTTAATTGATGAGTGGTCCTTAATACATGGATTATGGGTCCTGTGACATTCCTCGTATGGAGAAGGGATTATGCGAAGACTGGCATTGAATAGGTTTTAGTCCGGATATTGGGAATACTCCTAGATCATGACATGGCGGGTCCTTGACAGGGAAAATTACCTAGATCAGGTGATGGCTTGTGTGAGTCGTTATGGGCGCAAGCATGGAAATTTATGCACCCCAACCATTAAATTTAGTGACCGATTTAGCTACATGCATAGTATGTCTAATGTGGAAATTAATATAATGCAAAGTAATACATACCCTAGAATATAAAATTTTGGGGGGGAGGGGGGGGGGGCCCCGCCATTTTATTAAAAGAAAGTAAGGGCTGGTGATTGTTTGAGGGGGATTTATAACTCTAAGAAGGGAGAAACCTTCAGTTTTTGGTTTACAAGACCAATGTTTTATATAAACTATTAGAGTAGTTAGAATTTTAGTAGTTTGTTTTCTAATGTTCCGATAATTGGGAATAAAATGAGGATAATGGTGAAGTAGGTGAGTGAGGCTAGTTGGCCAATGATGATGAATGGATGTTCTACTGGTTGGCTTCCAATCCATGTGAGGATTAGGAGGTTTGTTACTAGAATTCAGAATAGAAGTTGGGAGAAGGGGCGGAAGGTTATTGTGCGTTGTTTTGATATATGAAGGAATGGGGCTAGAAAAAGTACTAGGACAGAGGCAGCGAGGGCAAGGACTCCTCCGAGTTTGTTGGGAATGGATCGTAAAATAGCGTAGGCAAAGAGGAAGTACCATTCTGGCTTAATGTGAGGAGGGGTTGTTAATGGATTGGCGGGTGTGAAATTTTCGGGGTCACCTAGAAGGTTAGGGGAGAATATGGCTAATGTTATTAGTGGGAGAAGGAGGATAATAAAGCCAAGGATGTCTTTTGTAGAGAAGTACGGATGGAATGGGATTTTGTCACAGTCTGAGAAGATTCCAAGGGGATTGTTTGACCCTGTTTCGTGTAGAAAGGTTAGGTGGATGAATGTGAGTCCTGCGATTATAAATGGTAGAAGGAAATGAAGGGCGAAAAATCGGGTAAGTGTGGGGTTGTCAACTGAGAATCCGCCTCAAGCTCATTCTACGAGTGTTTGGCCGATGTAGGGGATTGCTGAGAATAGGTTAGTAATTACTGTGGCTCCTCAAAATGACATTTGTCCTCATGGGAGAACGTAGCCGACGAAAGCGGTAGCTATTAGAGTGAGGAGTAGTACAACGCCTGTGTTTCAAGTCTCTTTATATAGGTAGGATCCGTAGTAGAATCCCCGTCCGATGTGTAAGTAGATGCAGATGAAGAAGAATGATGCTCCGTTTGCGTGAAGATTTCGGATGAGTCAGCCAAATTGGACGTTTCGGCATGTGTGGGCGACTGATGTAAAGGCTAGGGATGTATCTGCAGTATAGTGTATTGCTAGGAGGAGGCCGGTGATGATTTGTGTTATTAGGCAGATTCCTAGGAGAGAACCAAAGTTTCATCAGGCTGAGATGTTTGATGGTGTGGGGAGGTCAATAAGGGAGTTGTTTACTATTTTTAGGAGGGGGTGGTGTTTTCGTAGGTTGAGTGCCATTAGTGGTTGATTCTTAACATGGATAGGATTATTAAAATGGATAGGGCGAAAGTTCCTAGATATGTTTTGATTAGTCCGGTATGGAGAGTAGTTGAGGTTTTAGTAGCTTTGAGTTGTAGGGTTGCAAGTCCTTCGGGGCCTATTTTCTTATATCATGATAAGTCGATTAGGTGGGATGCAATGTTTTGTCCGTTGCTTAAAAGTTTAGTTGAGATTAGACGATGTATTAAGGGGTTGAAGTAGCCTAGGGTAGTGGAGAAGTTAGTGAGGACACTTTGTTTAGGGGTAGTGAATGTGTGGGTTAATTTAGAAAGTTCTAGTGCAAGTACGATGCCAAGAATAGATACAGTAATGGCAGTGATTTTTGTGATAAAGGGTATAGTTATTGGCAGGGTTTTTGTAGGGAGGACAAAGGAGGTGATTAATAGACCAGCTATGATGCTTCCGAAGGCAAGGCGGGTGATCGAGTTTGTGATCGCGGGGTCGTTCTCGTTAATTGGGGCGGAAGGAAGGATTCGAGTGAAGCCTGTTTGTACTAATAGAGATATACGGAGGCTGTAAGTTGCAGTGAAGGATGTGGCTAGTAGAGTTAGGATGAGTGCTCAGGTATTAAGGTAGGATGTGTTGAGGCTTTCAATGATGAGGTCTTTTGAGTAAAATCCTGCTAGGAATGGGGTTCCTATGAGAGCTAGGTTGCCAATAGTTAAGCATGATGTTGTTGTAGGGAGTAGTTTTTGTAGGCTCCCTATTTTTCGGATGTCTTGTTCACCATTGAGGCTGTGAATGATTGATCCTGAACATAAGAAAAGTATGGCTTTAAAGAATGCGTGAGTTGAGATGTGTAGGAAGGCTAGTTGTGGGAGGTTTAGGCCGATTGTTACTATTATTAGGCCTAATTGACTTGATGTAGAGAAAGCAATAATTTTTTTGATGTCATTTTGGGTAAGAGCGCATGTAGCGGCATATAGTGTGGATAGAGCTCCTAGGCAGAGACATAGAGTTAGAGCTATTTGGTTATTACAGAATATGGGGTGAGTTCGAATAAGTAGGAAGATCCCCGCAACTACTATTGTACTAGAGTGAAGTAGGGCGGATACAGGGGTAGGTCCTTCTATAGCTGCTGGAAGTCATGGGTGTAGGCCGAATTGGGCAGATTTTCCTGTGGCTGCTAGGATTAGGCCTAGAATGGGGAGTAGGGAAGTTTGGTTTTGGAGTAGTTGTTGGATTTCTCAAGTATTTGTGGTGGTGGCTAGTCAAGCTATTGAAAGGATTAGGCCGATGTCTCCAATGCGGTTGTAAAGTACGGCTTGGAGTGCAGCTGTATTGGCTTCTGCTCGTCCGTGTCATCATCCAATGAGGAGGAATGATATGATTCCTACTCCTTCTCATCCAATAAATAGGAGGAATATGTTGTTGGCAATGATAAGGGTAAGTATAGCGATGAGGAATATTAGGAGGTAGGAGAAGAATTTTGTGATGAAGGGTTCTGAGCTTATGTACCATGATGCGAATTGGAGGATTGATCATGTTACAAATAGTGCGATAGGGAAGAATGTTAGTGAGTATAGGTCTATTTTGAAGCTTAGTGGAATTTTGAAGTTTGTGATAAATTTTCATTCTCAGTGGAGAGTAATACTTTCGATATTTAGGTATATGAAAAGGATTATGGGAATTAAACTGGTGATGAAGGAGATTTTGACAGCATGGGTAATGCTAGTTGGGGAGTTTTGATAATTTTTAAGTAGGAGGGGAAGGAGGATTGGGGTTATTAAGATTAGGAGGGTTAGGAGTATGAAGGAGTTTAGGGTTAATGGGAGGTCCATTACTTTTACTTGGATTTGCACCAAGATGGGTGGCTCCTAAGACCAGTGGATTACTGTTATCCTTTAAAAGTAAGGGGGCTGAGGTTTTAGACTCAGATACAAGAGTTAGCAGTTCTTGTTGGTTGAACCTCCCCTCGGCAGGCAAGAAGGGTTTAACTTCTATTTTTAGGATCACAATCTAATGTTTGGGTTAAACTATGCTTGCAGGAGGGGATTAATGAGATGAGTTCTGGCTTTAGAATGAGTAGGAGGATTGGTAGGATGTGAAGAGTTATTAGTAAGTGTTCTCGAGAGTTTGAATTTTGGATGGATGTAATGTAGGTTGGGATGGGACCTCGTTGGGTGGTAAGGAGTATGTATAGAGTATATAATGCGGTTAGTAGGGTTGCGGTTCCAGTTAGAATAATGGTGAAGATAGATCAGTCAAAGAGGGTAATTATGATAGTTAGTTCAGCTATAAGGTTGATTGTAGGGGGGAGGGCTATGTTTGTAAGACTTGCTAAGAGTCATCAGATTCCTATTAGGGGGAGAAGGGGTTGCAGGCCTCGTGTTAAGAAGAGGATTCGGCTATGTGTTCGTTCGTAATTTGTGTTGGCTAGGCAGAATAATATGGAGGATGTGAGGCCGTGGGAGATTATTAGGATTATAGCACCTGAGAATGATCAGTGGGTTTGGATTATAGTTGCGGCTACGACTAGTCCTATATGGCTAACGGAGGAGTATGCGATTATAGATTTTAAGTCAATTTGGCGTAGACAGATGGAGCTTGTTATTAATGCACCTCATAGGGCTAGGGTTAGGAATGGGTAGTGTAGGTGGTTTAGGATAGGGTTGGTGATTATGGATACGCGTATAATGCCATATCCTCCGAGTTTTAGTAAGAGGGCGGCTAGAAGTATGGAGCCTGCGATTGGAGCTTCTACGTGTGCTTTTGGGAGTCATAAGTGTAGGCCGTAGAGGGGGGCTTTAACTATGAAGGCAAGTAGTAGGGCTAGGCTAGATATAGCATTTGTTCATGAGTGATTAAAGGATGGGTGGGTGAGTTTTATTATGGTAAGGTGTATAGTACCAGTTTGGGTGTGAAGGTGGAGGATGACGACTAGTAGTGGTAGAGAGCTAATGAGCGTGTAAAATAATAAGTAGATTCCTGCAGTTAAGCGTTCTGGCTGGCTTCCCCATCGTGTAACTAGGATTAGGGTAGGGATTAGGGTGGCTTCAAATGCGATATAAAATAGTATAAGTTCTAGTGATGAGAATGCTAGAAGGAGAAAAGGTTGGGTTATAATTATAGTTAGGATAAAAATGTGCTTGCGTGTAGGTGGTTCTTGTTGAAGGTGGTTTTGGCTTGCTAGAATTATAAGGGGCAGAAGTCAGCAGGATAGGACTAGTAATGGAGATGAAATTTGGTCTACCCCAAATCATTGAGATAGACTTTTGCTAGGATAGTAGGTTGGGGAGAGTCAATGTAAGCTGATAGTTGCAATTAGGAGGCTGTGGGAGGTGACATTAGATCAAAGGTATTTTGAAGGAGATAGAAGGGTTATTGGGAGTAGTATAATAGTAGGGAGAATAACTTTTAGCATTGTAGAAGATTAAAGTTCTGAAGGTGGTCGGACCCGTGAGTTCGGGTTGAAGCTACTAAGATTGCTAGGCCAGTTCCTGCTTCACAAGCTGAAAATGCCAGTATTAAAATGGGTATTAGGGTGGATGAGGCTGTCTGTGTTTGAATAGGTCATAGAGAAAGGGCAATGTACATGGATAATATTATGCTTTCTAGGCATAACAGGGCGGAAATTAGGTGTATTCGGTGGAAAGCTAGGCCTAAGCTACTTAGGACAAAGGAGGAGTAGAAGGTTAAATGCAAGAAGGACATAGAGAAGGTCACAGGGTAGGACTGTGATTTGTTGAGCCGAAATCAACTGTCTTTATTAGACTAACTTTCTGTGATTATTCTGCTCATTCTAGACCTCCTTGAGCTCATTCGTAGACTAGTCCTAGTGTAAGGAGAGAAAGTATGGTGAATGCTCATGTTAAGGTGGTGATGGGAGATTGGAGTTGGGTGGCTCATGGAAGAGGTAGTAAAAGGGCAATTTCTAAGTCGAAAAGGAGGAATAGAATTGCGACTAAGAAGAATCGAATTGAGAAGGGAAGGCGGGCGGAGCCTAGGGGGTCAAATCCACATTCATAGGGGGATAATTTTTCTGAGTCGGGAGTAGTTTGTGCTAGTCACAGGTTCAATATTGTTAGGGTGATGCTAAGTAATGAAGATAGGATGAATATAAAAAGGATTATGTTAATTGCTCTTCTCTGGTTTTAGCCCAGAATCTAGAGATTGGAAGTCAATTGTAATTGTTATACTAGAAGAGCATGATCCTCATCAGTAGATAGTTATGTAGAGGAATAGTCAGATGACATCAACAAAATGTCAGTATCAAGCTGCCGCTTCAAAACCGAAGTGGTGGTTGGGTGTGAAGTGGAATTTAATAAGTCGGAGGAAACAAATTAATAGGAAGGAGGAGCCAATAATTACGTGGAGTCCATGGAATCCTGTAGCTACGAAGAAGGTTGATCCGTAAACTCCGTCAGCGATTGAGAAAGGAGCTTCATAATATTCTGTTGCTTGAAGTGCTGTAAAGTAGAATCCTAGAAGGATGGTTATGAATAGGGCTTGGGTGGCTTGAGTTCGATTACCCTCTGTGATACTGTGATGTGCTCATGTGACGGTAACACCGGAGGCTAGTAAGATTGCTGTGTTCAGTAGAGGTACTTCTATAGGGTTGAGGGGTTTAATCCCTATGGGGGGTCATTGACCTCCGAGTTCTGGGGTGGGAACTAGGCTTGAATGGAAGAATGCTCAGAAAAAGCCTAGGAAGAAGAAGGCTTCAGATGTAATAAATAAGATTATGCCATAGCGTAGACCTTTTTGGACAGTAGGTGTATGATGACCTTGGAATGTACTTTCTCGTACAATGTCACGTCATCATTGGATTATAACAAGGATTATTGTTAGCAAACCTAGTGTTAGTAGTTGAGTGGAGTTATGGTGGAATCATATAGCTAGCCCTGAGGTGGTGAGGAGGGCGGCTGCTGCTCCGAAAATGGGTCAAGGGCTTGGATCAACTATGTGGAATGAGTGTGCTTGGTGGGTCATTGGGGTTAGATATTTTCTTGTAGGTAAAGACTTAATAGGAGGACAAAAACATAGGCTTGGATTATAGCAACTGCTACTTCTAGAATGGTAAGTAGTAGGAGGATAATTGTGGTTAGTAAAGATACTGTTGGTATAATGGGTAGGAGGACAGTGGAGGCGGTTGAGATAAGTTGGATAAGTAGGTGTCCGGCTGTGAGGTTGGCTGTTAGGCGGACTCCTAGGGCTAAAGGGCGGATGAGTAAGCTGGTAGTTTCGATTAAAATAAGAGCAGGAATTAGGGCTGTTGGGGTACCTTCTGGTAGGAGATGGCCTAGTGCAATTGAGGGTTGGTTCCGTAGCCCTGTAAGCAGAGTAGCAAGTCATAGAGGGAAAGCTAGGGCAAGATTTATTGATAGTTGAGTGGTGGGAGTGAATGTATATGGTAGAAGTCCTAGGAGGTTGATTGTCAGTAAGAGGATTATGAGGGAAAGTAAAATTAGGGCTCATTTGTGTCCTTTCTTGTTCAATGGGGTTATGAGTTGCTTTGTAATTAGTTGAAAAAACCAGAGTTGAAGGGTGGAGATACGGTTTGTGATTCACCGGTTGTCAGGTGAGGGGAATAGGAGTGTTGGGAATAGGAGTGAAATGAGGATTAGTGGGATTCCTAGAAGAGATGGACTTATAAATTGATCGAAGAAGCTTATGTTCATGGTCAGTTTCAGGGGGAGGCTTTTATAGTGGAAAGGGTTTTATTTGAAGGGGGGTTTGTGGGAGTAAATAGTAGGATTTTGGGTTGTAAAATGAAGGTGAAGGTTAATCATGAAGTTAGTAGGATAAAAAATCATGGTGCTGGGTTTAGTTGAGGCATATCATTAAGGAGGGGTTAGAGATCCTCTTTCTCTAGCTTAAAAGGCTAGTGCTGGTTCATAGCTTCTTAATGCTTAGGATGATAGAAGAGAGGATCAGCTTTCAAAGTGGGTGAGAGGGGCTGATTCGACTACGATAGGTATAAAACTGTGGTTGGCTCCACAAATTTCTGAGCATTGGCCATAAAAGATTCCAGGTCGAGTGGTAATGAAGGATGTTTGGTTGAGTCGTCCTGGGATAGCATCAGTTTTTACACCAAGGCTAGGGACAGCTCAGGAGTGCAGAACATCATCGGCGGTGACAATGACTCGAATAGGAGATTCTATGGGAATAACAATACGGTGGTCGACTTCTAGTAATCGGAAGTGGCCTAGTGGGAGTTCTGATGTGGGGAGTATATATGAATCGAAGGTTAAGTCTTTGAAATCTGTGTATTCATAGGTTCAGTACCATTGATGACCAATGGCTTTAAGGGTGAGGTCAGGCTCGTCAATTTCGTCTATTATGTAGAGAATTTGGAGAGAGGGGAGAGCTAGTATGATTAAAACGATTGCAGGGAGGATAGTTCAAACTAGTTCTACTTCTTGTGCGTCAACAGTATTTGAGGAAAGTTTTTCTTTAAGTATGAGGGATAGGAGATAAAGTACTAAGCTACAGATTGCTAGGGCAACTATTAAAGCGTGGTCATGAAATTCAATTAGTTCTTCTATGATAGGGGATGAGGCGTCTTGGAAACCGAATTGAGAGTGGTTAGCCATTGGAAGGAGGTGGGGTGTACTGGAATTTCACCTGTAATTTAGTCATGACAAGACTATGTAATTGTTTTACTAACAGCCCATAAGAAAGAAGCATGAGTGGCTTAATGCGGTTGGCTTGAAACCAGCTTGTGAGGGTTCGATTCCTTCCTTTCTTGGATTTGGACAAAGGCTGGTTCCTCGAAGGTGTGATATGGGGGCGGGCAGCCATGAATTCATTCGATGTTGGTTGTAATAAGTTCGGGTTGTAGGACTTTTCGTTTAGATGCAAAGGCTTCTCAGATAATGAATATAAGTATAATTACAGCGATTATAGAGATGAGTGAACCAATGGAAGATAAAGTGTTTCATAGAGTATAGGCGTCTGGGTAGTCTGAGTATCGTCGTGGCATGCCAGCTAGGCCTAGGAAATGTTGGGGGAAGAAGGTTAGGTTTACTCCTGTAAATATTACACCAAAGTGTGCTTTAGCTCATGTTGGGTGGAGAGTGTATCCTGTAAAGAGTGGGAATCAGTGTGTGAATCCTGCTAGGATTGCAAATACGGCACCTATAGATAAGACGTAATGGAAATGTGCTACTACATAATAGGTATCATGGAGGGCGATGTCTAGGGAAGAGTTAGCTAGGACAATGCCTGTAAGTCCTCCAATAGTGAATAGGAAAATGAATCCTAGGGCTCATAGTATAGGTGGTTCTCATTTAATAGTACCTCCGTGTAGGGTAGCTAATCAGCTAAAGACTTTAATGCCAGTGGGAATTGCAATAATTATTGTGGCAGATGTAAAATATGCTCGGGTATCTACGTCTATTCCTACTGTGAATATATGATGAGCTCATACGATAAAGCCTAAGAAGCCGATGGATAGTATGGCTCAGACTATTCCTATATAGCCGAATGGTTCTTTTTTGCCAGCATAGTAGGCTACAACGTGTGAGATAATACCAAATCCTGGTAGGATAAGAATGTAGACTTCTGGATGACCAAAAAATCAGAAGAGGTGTTGGTATAGAACTGGATCTCCACCTCCTGCGGGGTCAAAGAATGTAGTGTTGAGATTGCGGTCTGTCAGGAGTATGGTGATACCGGCAGCGAGAACTGGTAGAGAGAGGAGGAGAAGAACTGCGGTGATTAGGACAGATCATACGAACAAGGGGGTTTGATATTGTGATAGGGCTGGTGGTTTCATGTTAATTGCAGTGGTAATGAAGTTGATGGCACCTAGGATTGAGGAAATGCCTGCAAGATGAAGTGAGAAGATGGCCAGGTCTACTGAAGCTCCAGCATGTGCTAGATTGCCAGCTAATGGTGGGTATACGGTTCATCCAGTTCCTACTCCGGCTTCAATTGTAGATGAGGCTAGGAGGAGAAGGAATGATGGGGGAAGAAGTCAGAAACTTATGTTGTTCATGCGTGGGAATGCTATATCGGGGGCACCAATTATTAGGGGGACTAGTCAGTTGCCAAATCCTCCAATTATAATAGGTATTACTATAAAGAAGATTATTACAAAAGCATGGGCGGTAACAATTACATTATAGATTTGGTCGTCTCCTAGAAGGGTTCCTGGTTGTCCAAGTTCTGCTCGGATAAGGAGACTTAGGGCAGTACCAATCATGCCGGCTCAGGCGCCGAAAATTAAGTATAGGGTACCAATATCTTTGTGGTTTGTTGAGAATAGTCATCGGTTGATGAAAGTCATAGGTAAGATGGCCGAGAGTTAAGGCGTTAGGCTGTAGACCTTTTGACAGAGGTTTAATTCCTCTTCTTATCGACTCTGTAGTGAATTTCATATTGAGTTGCAAGCTCAAAGATATGCATTAAGTATGCATCAGGGTCTAGTAGACAGGAGCCTGGTGGTTATGGCATCTAACTGTTAATTAGAAAGATATGGGATCGAAGCCCATCTGTCTAGGAAAGGTCCTAGCTTAGTTAAAGTGCCTGGGTTGCATTCAGGAGATGCAGGATAATGTCCTGCGGATCTTAACAGAAACTAAGAGGAGATAACTCTTGTCTAGGGCTTTGAAGGCCCTCAGTTTAAGTAACCTAAGTTTCTATGGAATTGTGAGAATTGTAGGAGATAAAGGTAAGAGTATAATTGACAGCATGGTGAGTGTAGAGGTTAGGGTGTTAATAGGTTTGCTAACTTGTCACTGTTTTATATGGTTAACGGAGTTGGGTGGGAGGGTGATTGTTGCACAATAGGCAAAGCGAAGGTAGAAGAAAAGTCCTAGCAGGGAGAGTAGGGCAATGATAGTTGCTGCGGTTGTTAGCTCTTGTTTGGTCAATTCTTGGATGATTAGTCATTTGGCG
>NW_026088178.1:0-17940 GCF_022539395.1 Myiozetetes cayanensis | reverse complement strand
GGACAAAACCATCCTCAGCCCCAGGGATGGGTTGGTGGGCAAAACCACGACACCTCCTTATTTACATCCTTCTCTCCCTGGTCAGTTCTGGCACCTTCTCAAGTCTTTCACGGTTCCTGTGAATTCCTCAGGGAAACGGCTTCAAAATGTCTAAGTCAAAATCCTCCTCCTCCTCTGTCTCCTTCATCGGGGGGTCAGGGGACCCCCCACCTTCCCCAACACAGAAGTGGGAATCAGAGTTTTACTGAGAAAAGAAAAAAGCCTCCTGGTACAACACAAAAATACAGAGGAAATGGTTGACCCACCAAGAGGGGAATCCACCACAAACCAAAGAGGAACTGCTCTCTGTTGAGAACATCTGCCTTGGCTTCCCCACGTGGCCCAGGAGAACCAAGAAGTCAAGTGGCAAACCCTCCCCAACCAGCTAGGTAGGGAATATGATACAGTCATTCAGTTCTGTGCTCTCTGGCCCAGGTGGCAGGGAGGCTGTTTGGGAAATGAGTCTCCTTGTCCGACTCAGTCCTTCCTGGGCTGCAGTGTCGCCACAGGACTTGTATTTCCAGGCCCTCAATGGTGTTTCAGGTTTAAGGCACAGGGTGTGTCTGCAGCCATCTGGTTATTGTGTCCACCATTATCAGCATTTAGCGCTTCCCTTGGCGGGTTTGTGGGGGTGTGATGTGATTGATCTGCCTGGCCTTCCCAGATTTATATTTTGGCCATCCTCCCCTACAGCAAAGGGGCTTTACCCACTTGGCCCTGCTTGATCTCAGCACGTGCTTCACAGTGATGGATAACCTGGGAGATGGTGTCCATGGTTAAATCCACCCCATGATCACAAGCCCATCTGTATGTTGCATCTCTTCCCTGATAACCTGAGGAGTCATGGGCCCACCGAGAGAGAGCATCAGTCCAACCATCTTGAGAGTGCATTTGCTACCACCCTCCACGAGTCAGTGCAGAGATTGAGTGCTGGCCATTTCTCTCCTTCAGTGATATCTAAAGCCAGCTGCAGGGCTTCTAGCTCTGTAATGTGCCCTGGTGGTGTTTGTGGGTCTGTTTTCCTTCCCCTGCCTCTGAAGGTGCTGTACCCCAAAGAGCAGTTTCCAGTAGGCAGTAGCCAGGGCCCAGCACTTTGCATAACTTTGCACCTCTCTGGAACTGCCTCAGCAGTTTTCTTTCAAATATTCTACTGCTTTATCAGGGTCCTGCACCGGGTCAGAGGTGAACTTCAAAACCACAAGAGCAGAATACTCCTTCAAGAGCTGCTCATTTTCTCCCACGTTCCCTGCCACTCAGCGTTATTCATCCCTGGGACACGTCTCCGGAGAATTTCCCAAGAAATTCTTTGTCCTGTCTCTAAACACAATGTAAACTGTACAGAGCAGGCAGAGCAGCATTAGCAACAAGAATATGCTGTTCTGAATATCCAGAGGGAATTCAGTCTTCTCAAAAACTGTTGTAGCAGACCTGAAGGAAGAGAAGGATGTGAAAGGCTGGGAAAAATTGTTCTCTCCTGTTCTCCCCACAGTCTTGGGGAAATGGTTAATACATCCCTAGAGGCAGCAGTCAAGGCCAGGGCAGGAGAACAATAACACTGAATACACATCCCAAATGACCCCTAATATCTTTGATGTTAGAATGCCATGGACTGTCATCACACAGGACATGAGTAAAGGAATCCTGACCCCAGTGGCTGCTGTGGAAAAAAGCATTGTGAGGAACACATAGTTGCATGGAAAGGTTGGATCCCAAGGAGAAGAGTCAATGCAGAGTACACATGAGCTGACTCTTGACTTGCTCAGTTGCATCCATGAGCTGGCTCTTGGTCCAACAGGAGATCTGACTCAGATCGAGTCACCTGCACCAAGAGCTTTGAACTGCACTGCTCAGGCACCTGAATTTGCATCTAGCCCATAACTAGTTTAGCATGAGCTCATCTTCATTCCAGGTGATCTTTGGTGCCAGCAGCTATTTGGGAATAGAGGGACACGCAGAGCACAACTCTAACCCCAGCCAACCCTGCCAACAAGTAGGAGAAATAATCTCTGGTCCTCACTGCCTGTTGTCTTCTCCAACCACATCAAATATATCCGGATGTGAGATCATTAAAGACAGAATTGCATGAAGTGCACCCTTCCCTCCTGTTCTATGCTACACTGATTATTTTTCTTTTGTTCTCTCAGGAAAACATCCTCCCACACAGGGAATGTGCTGTGACTGCAGCAGGTTAGGAAATTCCCATGAAATTCCTACTGGATTAACAGGTTAAGCTCATGACAATGAATGAGGAGAGACTGTTTGCATCAGAAGTCTTCCCATAAGGAAATGGCTTTGGAAAAGGATCTCTTTTGTATTTTGATGGCTTAGTAATTGAATACAGGCATCGTGGGGGTAGGGATGTCAACACAGAGTGGGACTCACCACGTGTAATTTGAGAGGTGTCAAGCAGAGCTTGTCCCTTTAGGAATCCTTATAGTCATCAGAGAAAAATAAGCACATTTGTAGTGTAATTGCCTTCATCTGCCTGGTGGCAGCTGTGCCCTGGACGTGTGTATTCCCCTTGTCCTGACTGCACAGGGAGTGTTGAGAAGCAGCGCTTAACAGGGCCAATCCTGCTTAGCCAAAAGCAGAGCTGCTGAGGCTTCAAGTCCCATAGATGGGGGCAGGTAGGAGGGACTTCTCACAACTGTTTGCCTGTGTTAATCTGTCTCCAAGGGCCATTTTCTTGTGAAGACAGTTTAATTAGGGCATGTTTTTAATCAGGCCAGGCTATGAGTCCTGGCTGCTTTTTCTCCCACACATCATGATGCAGCAGTGGGCCTCAGTGTCTGGGGGTCATCTGTCTATTCCACTGGTGCTCAGCTTTATTCCAGATGTGAATTTTCAGTAACAGGCTTTTTGAGTTTAGATGTATCCTCTGTCTTTAACATTCACATCCTTGAAAAAACCCTTGGAAAACATTACCATGTCTTTGGCACTCAAAATACAAAGGGTTTCTCCCTGACCTCCCCCCATACGTAGTCAGCTGAAGTGGTTGGCTCATGTCCTTGTCCACCGTAAGAAAAATCAATACCCAGCTGCCAAGATCTACCTCAGTGGCATTTTAGCGCTTCACACCCAGTGGTGTTATCACCTTCCCAAAAGGTTTTTTCACAAGTATGTTCAGGAATCACTGAGGGTGAGCATTGCACAAAAGCTTTGGGAATGGAGGACCTGTTTACTCAGTCTTCTGGATTTTTCAGGAGTGGCAAGAAAGTTCCCAAACCACAAAATGACAAATCACCTTGCTACAAGGACGGTGAGAGCCTAGAGGGGAAGCTGTATGAGGAGTGACTGCAGTAACTTGGCTTGTTCAGCTTGGGAAAGGGGAGGCTCAGGGGAGACTCACTGTGGTCTGCAGCTTCCTCACGAGGGGCAGTGGAGGGACAGGCACTGATCTCTTCTGTCTCATGACCAGTAACAGGACCCAAGGGAATGGCCTGAAACTGGGAAGTTTAGGTTGGATATTAGAAAATGATTCTTCACCAGAGGGTGGTTGATTACTGGAACAGGCTCCCCAGGGAAGTGGTGACAGCAGCAAGCCTGTCAGCATTCAGGGAGCATTTAGACAATGCTCTCAGGCAGGTGGTGGGATTGTTGGGTTTCTTCATGTTTATGACGATGTGTTGGACTCAATAATCCTTGTGGATCTTTTCTTACAGAGGACATTCTATGATTTTGGGATTACACTTCACAGGAACAGGGTTAAATTTCAGCACCTCCAAGGGCTTTCTCTTAAATCACAGTTTGAGTGTCTTAACAGAAGGTGATGTCTGTCTATCAGCAGGATCTTCCACCTCCTACCATGCAGCATTGTCACCCCTCTCTTGGCTGGAGGCAGCGAGCACTGAATGAGTTGACACATTCAGAGGTGCGGGCTAGATCAGTGTTTCCCACTGCAGACAGCTGACCCTTCCTGCCATGTCACATCCACAGAGCCCCCAGGGGATGCCAAGTCCAGCAGAGATGACCCAAGGCTCAGCCTCCAATAACAAGGGCTGCTCTTCCTCGTGAGTAACGAGGCTCTTCCTGTGGAGTCTGGTCTGACATATTCCTGATTGCAATCAAACGCTTGATTTCCATGTGGCGTGAGTCAACAGATAAAATGATGTTGACGTGACTGCTAATTGACCCCATCATAATTAACATGCAGCAGCAAATCCTGTATATATTGAAGCGTGGTTCTCCCAGTGGGGTGGCTTTGCATGGCTCGAAGAGGAAGCGGGCTGGTGCAGAGACCGCTGGACGTGATCCACCTTTCCTTGCGGAGAGAGACGAGCTGCTGTGTTCTCATCTAGGAGTCTCATCCCAGGATTCTGGGAGCGTGTCTTCCTCTTGCCTGCCTGAGGTACGCTGTGCATTTTTTTTTGTGGCTTTGTTTCAATATCTTGGGACTTCCAGTTTGGGAACAACTGTAGGGTGTGAGACACTTTCCAATCCATCCTACTACCCTTTTCCTTGCCATCAATGAAAGCAGCAGTTGACTGGAGCAGCGCATCCTCTTGGTGCTGCTGCTTTTCTCCCAGTAAAGTTTGCCCCTTGGTGCAGATGAGTGACCTGCTGCCCGTTAAGGTGAGAGGAGCCCGGATGAGGGGACATGGGCTGTGCTCCAAGGTTGCAGGGAAAGTGCATTTGCTCCCTAAATCACCTTGGCAGATGTTGCAGATGGAGTGTGGCACTTCACTTGTAAAGAGAGAAGCAGCAAGAAGTCTGCTGATATAAACCAGTAGTTTAGCTGAGTTTGATAGTACACGTGGCAGTGGTTTAACAGGGTTCCATGGCAAGGTAGGCTTGAGTATGGACTGCATAGAGGGCAGGGTCGGAAAGATCTGACTGAGAGACACTGCCCTTGAGTTCTAGAGTTCAGAAGGGAGCCCTTTGCTTTCTAAACTGCTTCTCAGATGAGTGTCTAGATGTGGCTGGATCCCGACTTAATTCCAGACTTGATCAATGATTTATGTCTACAGGATAATATGTGCACCAATTCTTTATAGCACTTAACTAAGATTACAAAGTGTCAGTGTGTTTATTCCCAGTCTACTTCCTGAGGATGTGACACAACAAGGAATCTCTCAGCGTCAAGGGGTAACTTTGAGAGGTGTCCCTTCTCAAGGGGAGATGTGTCATGAGAGACAGTGGGGCTTTAGACAAAGTTTATTAGAGAAGCCCTCGCACTGAGTCATGAGGTCATGAGTCAGAAAGGATCCCCTTCATTTCTAAACCCCTTCTCTGAAAGGAGACTGGATGGGGCTGCATCCAATTCTTAGCCCCAGATTTTGTCAGTGGTTTTCAGTATGACTGTCCCACAGGCTTAGAGATGTCAAACCAGGTATATTTACATATTTACATAAATATATTCTTTATTAAGACAAATGATCAGACAAAGGATCTTAATCAGAACTAGTTACTACACAATATAAAAGCTAATATGAAGGCTAGCAAGAAGAAGCAATCATTAATTAGGGATTAGTGTAACTCACCATACCAACACTTGTGGGCAGATCTCTATCTCTTAACCTCAAGGAGTACCCTCAAAGGGGCGACTCCACCTCCAGGGAGAATCTGCACACACTCCAAGAAGAGTATCTGAGAAGAATCTGGTGGTATGAAAGTGGACTGGGCTTCTAGAGTATAAACTGATTGACTGCCAGTAGCGCGTCTCCAGATCGGTTTATCAGCTTCTCTGCCAAATCTTTGCCTGACTATCAGGATGTTAATCTGGGGTGATGTGTCAGAGTGGTTTCAGCATAATTCAACACCAAAATCAGCACGTGATGCCGCCTCTCAGCACACCCTGACAGCTTGTTAAATAGGCATTGCTTGGGTTGTTTGACCACATTGTAAGGGCAGAGTATCCTGCTACAAGACCCTGGCACACAGCCTGGATTGGGCACTATTTCTGGAGTGAGACAATTACCTTACAGCCACCTTTGCATACCGACTTCAGAATTTAGTTTCTTCCAAACTTGTCTTGAGCCGGACTTTGACTGTGGTTAGGTGGGCACGTTGCTCAAATCAGCCCCTGGCTAGTGTGTTATCTGCCTTCCCTGAATCCACCCTGAGTCAAATGTATCCATCATGATGAAACCATCGCTGCTGGCTGTCACTTGAGCAGAGTTATGGGAAAGAAAGGTCTGTTTTAGGGGGAACTCCTCGTCACAGCAGGTTGTGCCGAAGGCTGGAGTTGACTCCTTTGGGGACAGCAGCAAACCACAGTGCTGCTAAGTTGAATGAGGGAGTCTTCTGAGGGAGAAGCAAACAGGAGGGATGGAAGAAAGGGGTCTCACGAGCCCTAGAAAATACAAAAGGCAGATCTGGGCTCTGACCTCCCCTTTGGTGCTGATCTTATATGACCCACACCATGTGAGGAGGCACTGCTGGGATGAGCTAGTCCAGAGTGATCTCTGTTAATGGACAGAAAAGTGCATGGTCCCACCTTTTCCTCTCACTACCGCTCCCTCATCCCTGAGCCCCCAGCCCTCACCTTACTGACAGGGTTTCCCCATCAGTTCAACACTTGCCTTTTTTAGTGCAACACCATAAAATCAGTGAGAGGCCAGTCCTCCCCACCCTGAGTCACAGCGTGGAGCTTCTTGAACTTTGAGCAAGCAAATCTTTTTCTGTGGGGAAACCCATCTATGTGACATAAGCTGGACTGCATCTGAAGCCCCTTTAGTCCAAGAAAGGTGGTAAGGTGCAGAAATTCTCTGCTGATTTCCATAGCACAGTGCAAGAAGTGGGCTTCTTCCTGGCTATGTGGGAAAGAGGTGCTCCAAAACCTAAAGAGGTTCTCCAATCAGTGGTGTGGCTTGGCCTGCAATGCCTTTCCAGAGATATCCATCTCCTAAAAACAGAATCACCAAGAGGGGGGTTGGATTTTTTGCAGAAGGCTTTGAAGTCAGACACCTGTAAGCAGGCTCTCAGTTTTGAGTGTCTTCATACCCAAACTCATTTCTGGAGACAGCCTTTTCTCTCCAGAGAATGGAAAGGGCAGGTTTGGACATTCTACTCTCCTGTAAGGCTTCAAAATTCCCTTTTTCCAGTACTGCGCTTACAAGAGGTTTTTCCGTTTCCCTGCATTTGCTCAGCTACCTCCCAGCTTTCCCTGCTTTGGGCATGAGGTTGGACAGCTGCCTGTAGCATCTGATAGAAAGAAAACTGAGGTGGAAATCAGGACAACATTGACATGGAGAAGCCATATCTGCACTGGCAAGAGCTGCCCCTCAGTATTTGCATTGCAGCAGCCACAATACAAATAAGATAAAGGTGTTCTCCCTCGTGTTTGTGGCTCCCATCTGCTTGGCCCCTTCATTTTCTGTATCCAGGTGTGCAAGGTCATAGTCTGGGGATGGACACCAAGACAATGCAAGCTGAGCAGCAGGACAGGTTTCCCAATGTCAGCTGAGTGTCTGCTGTGGGAAGGTCCTCAGAGGAGAAGAGACAGAGATGATGTTGAGAGAGAGGAGCTTCCAGGCTCTGGGTTGCTTCAGGCTTTTTTCTCCAATGCCAGTGCAGAAGCTGAGCTCTTGACCAACTCAGGTGGGCTGAAAAATGTGACCTTGTCCCACTGCTGTGCCTCAGTTTCAGATAACTGTGCTGTGAGAGCTGATTGCATATGGGGTAGGCTCAGATCCCTCCTCAGATAAGATAAATCTTCGGATAAGATGAGATGAATCTGATGCCTCCTGTAGGCACCTTAACCCTATTTGAGATTTCACCCTGTTTGCCCTGGTGATTTTTCCACAGCCAGAAGGACAGAAGTTATCCCCTCCATGGTGTCTCATAGTCCCCTTGTCAGCCAGCTGCGTCACCAAAAATGACTCCAGGCCATGGTCAGCTCTCTCCAAGCTGAGTTTCCCTCTGCATTTGCCTTCCAGGGAAGCAAGAGCCCTTCACCTGAAATCCTCCCGCGATGCTGCGGTTGCTGCTGCTGCAGGTCTGGGCGAGCTGCCTCTGGCTGGGACACGGCGAGGTGGTGCAGTCCCTTTCAAATATATGTGATCAGTTTTTCTACCAGAAAACGATCGCAACAAATGGCCTGATGCCACAGAACCCAGCCTGGATCTGCCAGACCTTACAAGAACCAGCATTTCTTTGCCACCTTGTATGACAGAAGAGAAGCGTATTCCTGTGTACTCTGCTTACATCTACAACCCTGGAACTGCAAAGAGAATTACACCAGAATGGATGGTGGAGCCCCAGGTGAGTGTTGTCTCTTACAGATGTCACCCTCCTGTCACTAAAAGATGAACTGCAGCATTTAACCAAACAGCTCTATTTCCTCCCACCCCCATATATACACATGCAAATGCACCCACTGCATGGGATTCATCTCATCTCACTTCAAACATTTGTACCACATGGATCCTCTGATGCATTTTAAACATCAGCAGCAGGAGGAGTCCTATCTCAAAGGTGCCCAGTTTTCTTCATTGATCTGAGAGCAACATCAAGTTAAATTACATCCCATTCCACTCCAAAGTCAAATGACCTCCCTCTCTGTGCCCTGCTGTGCTGGGAGACCCAGTGATGGGGAAAAGTCATCCAACAGCAGCTAAATTGGGGGGAGCAACAGTCTTGCGGGGCTGTGGTCTCCACTTTGCCCTGAGCTGTTTTGCATCCTTGAGAGAGCTTAATTGCTCCCAGTTAGGAGTCAAATAGGCTTTGTAAGTGATAGGAGAGAAGTGAGGAGAAACTCAGAATTGGGTGGGATGAGCCAGGCACTGAGTGATGAGAGGGTTTGTTGAACACCGAGGAATTTATTGAGGGATATTTCAGGCAGTGAAAAGTGAGGAGCATCAGTGTCAGTCCAGTCAGAAGGGGGTGATCTCCATCCATGGGCAGTTGCCCTTGAGCACTGTTGCCTCAGGCTTGCTTCAGAAGGATCCACCAGACACACAGATCTCCACAGACAACAGAGCTCTCCCAAATGTCCTTCAGACCTCCAGTAAAATAGGCCAAGGAAATTATGGAACAGAGAGAGAGGAAGCTAAGGTAATTGCTAAGGACAGAGTAGCAGGATGGAATGTAGGTGTTCATGAACCTGTAGCAGCCACACATGTAATCAGAGAATGAGAGAATGGGGGTGGGAGGATCTGGGGAGAGCCCTGGATAGATGTGGGGTGTGGAGATGGGACACAGTGGAACCAATGTCAGGGAAGGTTTCTCATCAAACCTAGGAGTGGAAAGTGCTAGTCTCATAGATCCAACCACACTCCCAGCAAAGGCTGCAGGCTGGATCACAAAGGTCACAAGTCAAAAGGAGAGAAGTCACATTCTGAGCTTCTTTTGTCTTAAAACCTCTTGTGTTTATTCAGGAGGGGCAGCTATAGGATTTCTCTAGATTTATACATTTTCATACAATCTTGGGTTGTTTGACCACATTGTAAGGGCAGAGTATCCTGCTACAAGACCCTGGCCACAGCCTGGATTGGGCACTATTTCTGGAGTGAGACAATTACCTTACAGCCACCTTTGCATACCGACTTCAGAATTTAGTTTCTTCCAAACTTGTCTTGAGCCGGACTTTGACTGTGGTTAGGTGGGCACGTTGCTCAAATCAGCCCCTGGCTAGTGTGTTATCTGCCTTCCTGAATCCACCCTGAGTCAAATGTATCCATCATGATGAAACCATCGCTGCTGGCTGTCACTTGAGCAGAGTTATGGGAAAGAAAGGTCTGTTTTAGGGGGAACTCCTCGTCACAGCAGGTTGTGCCGAAGGCTGGAGTTGACTCCTTTGGGGACAGCAGCAAACCACAGTGCTGCTAAGTTGAATGAGGGAGTCTTCTGAGGGAGAAGCAAACAGGAGGGATGGAACAAAGGGTCTCACGAGCCCTAGAAAATACAAAAAGGCAGATCTGGGCTCTGACCTCCCTTTGGTGCTGATCTTATATGACCCACACCATGTGAGGAGGCACTGCTGGGATGAGCTAGTCCAGAGTGATCTCTGTTAATGGACAGAAAAGTGCATGGCCCCACCTCTTTCCTCTCACTACCGCCTCCCTCATCCCTGAGCCCCCAGCCCTCACTCTTACTGACAGGGTTTCCCCATCAGTTCAACACTTGCCTTTTTTAGTGCAACACCATAAAATCAGTGAGAGGCCAGTCCTCCCCACCCTGAGTCACAGCGTGGAGCTTCTTGAACTTTGAGCAAGCAAATCTTTTTCTGCGGGGAAACCCATCTATGTGACATAAGCTGGACTGCATCTGAAGCCCCTTTAGTCCAAGAAAGGTGGTAAGGTGCAGAAATTCTCTGCTGATTTCCATAGCACAGTGCAAGAAGTGGGCTTCTTCCTGGCTATGTGGGAAAGAGGTGCTCCAAAACCTAAAGAGGTTCTCCAATCAGTGGTGTGGCTTGGCCTGCAATGCCTTTCCAGAGATATCCATCTCCTAAAAACAGAATCACCAAGAGGGGGGTTGGATTTTTTGCAGAAGGCTTTGAAGTCAGACACCTGTAAGCAGGCTCTCAGTTTTGAGTGTCTTCATACCCAAACT
Source organism: Myiozetetes cayanensis (assembly GCF_022539395.1). NCBI lineage: Eukaryota > Metazoa > Chordata > Aves > Passeriformes > Tyrannidae > Myiozetetes > Myiozetetes cayanensis. The sequence goes on along the minus strand of NW_026088178.1, from coordinate 7,407 downwards.
CATTTCTGGAGACAGCCTTTTCTCTCCAGAGAATGGAAAGGGCAGGTTTGGACATTCTACTCTCCTGTAAGGCTTCAAAATTCCCTTTTTCCAGTACTGCACTTACAAGAGGTTTTTCCATCCCCTTCATTTGCTCAGCTACCTCCCAGCTTTCCCTGCTTTGGGCATGAGGTTGGACAGCTGCCTGTAGCATCTGATAGAAAGAAAACTGAGGTGGAAATCAGGACAACATTGACATGGAGAAGCCATATCTGCACTGGCAAGAGCTGCCCCTCAGTATTTGCATTGCAGCAGCCACAATACAAATAAGATAAAGGTGTTCTCCCTCGTGTTTGTGGCTCCCATCTGCTTGGCCCCTTCATTTTCTGTATCCAGGTGTGCAAGGTCATAGTCTGGGGATGGACACCAAGACAATGCAAGCTGAGCAGCAGGACAGGTTTCCCAATGTCAGCTGAGTGTCTGCTGTGGGAAGGTCCTCAGAGGAGAAGAGACAGAGATGATGTTGAGAGAGAAGAGCTTCCAGGCTCTGGGTTGCTTCAGGCTTTTTTCTCCAATGCCAGTGCAGAAGCTGAGCTCTTGACCAACTCAGGTGGGCTGAAAAATGTGACCTTGTCCCACTGCTGTGCCTCAGTTTCAGATAACTGTGCTGTGAGAGCTGATTGCATATGGGGTAGGCTCAGATCCCTCCTCAGATAAGATAAATCTTCGGATAAGATGAGATGAATCTGATGCCTCCTGTAGGCACCTTAACCCTATTTGAGATTTCACCCTGTTTGCCCTGGTGATTTTTCCACAGCCAGAAGGACAGAAGTTATCCCCTCCATGGTGTCTCATAGTCCCCTTGTCAGCCAGCTGTATCACCAAAAATGACCCCAGGCCATGGTCAGCTCTCTCCAAGCTGAGTTTCCCTCTGTATTTGCCTTCCAGGGAAGCAAGAGCCCTTCACCTGAAATCCTCCCACGATGCTGCGGTTGCTGCTGCTGCAGGTCTGGGCGAGCTGCCTCTGGCTGGGACACGGCGAGGTGGTGCAGTCCCTTTCAAATATATGTGATCAGTTTTTCTACCAGAAAACGATCGCAACAAAGGGCCTGGAGCCACAGGACCCAGCCTGGATCTGCCAGCGCTACAAGAACCAGTATTTCTTTGCCACCTTGTATGACAGAAGGGAGCGTATTCCCGTGTACTCTGCTTACATCTACAACCCTGGAACTGCAAAGGGAATTACACCAGAATGGATGGTGGAGCCCCAGGTGAGTGTTGTCTCTTACAGATGTCACCCTCCTGTCACTAAAAGATGAACTGCAGCATTTAACCAAACAGCTCTATTTCCTCCCACCCCCATATATACACCTGCAAATGGACCCACTGCATGGGATTCATCTCATCTTACTTCAAACATTTGTACCACATGGATCCTCTGATGCATTTTAAACATCAGCAGCAGGAGGAGTCCTATCCCAAAGGTGCCCAGTTTTCTTCATTGATCTGAGAGCAACATCAAGTTAAATTACATCCCATTCCACTCCAAAGTCAAATGATCTCCCTCTCTGTGCCCTGCTGTGCTGGGAGACCCAGTGATGGGGAAAAGTCATCCAACAGCAGCTAAATTTGGGGAGCAACAGTCTTGCTGGGCTGTGGTACTCCACTTTACCCTGAGCTGTTTGCATCCTTGAGAGAGCTTAATTGCTCCCAGTTAGGAGTCAAATAGGCTTTGTAAGTGATAGGAGAGAAGTGAGGAGAAACTCAGAATTGGGTGGGATGAGCCAGGCACTGAGTGATGAGAGGGTTTGTTGAACACCGAGGAATTTATTGAGGGATATTTCAGGCAGTGAAAAGTGAGGAGCATCAGTGTCAGTCCAGTCAGAAGGGGGTGATCTCCATCCATGGGCAGTTGCCCTTGAGCACTGTTGCCTCAGGCTTGCTTCAGAAGGATCCACCAGACACACAGATCTCCACAAACAACAGAGCTCTCCCAAATGTCCTTCAGACCTCCAGTAAAATAGGCCAAGGAAATTATGGAACAGAGAGAGAGGAAGCTAAGGTAATTGCTAAGGACAGAGTAGCAGGATGGAATGTAGGTGTTCATGAACCTGTAGCAGCCACACATGTAATCAGAGAATGAGAGAATGGGGGTGGGAGGATCTGGGGAGAGTCCTGGACAGATGTGGGGTGTGGAGATGGGACACAGTGGAACCAATGTCAGGGAAGGTTTCTCATCAAACCTAGGAGTGGAAAGTGCTAGTCTCATAGATCCAACCACACTCCCAGCAAAGGCTGCAGGCTGGATCACAAAGGTCACAAGTCAAAAGGAGAGAAGTCACATTCTGAGCTTCTTTTGTCTTAAAACCTCTTGTGTTCATTCAGGAGGGGCAGCTATAGGATTTCTCTAGATTTATACATTTTCATACAATGAATGAGGCAATAAGAAATTCAGTCTTGACACTCAGAGACTTCTGCTCCAGGGAGACTTGCTCCATTACTCCCATCCCCAATACTAACACATTTTCTTTTCTCTTCCTTACCTGTCAAGCTGATCCGTGACAATTTGCCCAACGATATGGAAACAGAGAGGACTCTCATAGAAACTTACTCAGTCAGCCCAGATGATATCAGAGATAGCCAGGCTGTCTACCAAGACTACCTGCACCTTAACAATTTGGACCGTGGCCGTTTGAGCCCTGCTGCCCATCACAACACCCAGGACGGCAGGAACGCGACCTTCACCTTCACCAACGTAGTGGCCCAGGACACTGAACTCAACAACGGCGCCTGGAACCTCTATGAGCAGGAAACAATGGCCAAGAAAAGCAAGGACTGTCAAACCACCTATGCCATTGTGGGGGCTGTGCCTGGGACCTCCTACATCTCCCAAAACAGGGTTAATGTACCCAGCCACACCTGGGCCAGTGCCTGCTGCAAGACCAAAAACAACACCATGATTGCTTGGGGAGCCATTGCCCAGAACAACCAGAACAACGTCCGGGTCCTCGAGCTGGGGGCACTGGAGAGAAGGTTGACCCAGTTGTATAAGAGGGGAGCGGTTTCTCTGTTCCATGAGGACTGTCCCCGTACATAAGCCTCACATCCCACGTTGGGGGCTTTTCCCACATGTCACAGAGTCACAGAATGCTGTAATTGGAAGGGATCTCAAAGATCATCCAGTTCCAAACCCCCACTGCAAAATGGCAGGGACACCTTCCACTAGACCAGCTTGCTCACAGCCATGTCCAACCTGGCCTTCAACACTTCCAGGGATGGGGTAGCCACAGCTTCTCTGGGCAACCTTTGCCAGGGCCTCACCACTCTCATGAGGAAGAATTTCTTACTAATACGTAGTCTGACCCTGCCTTCTGTCAGTTTAAATCCCCTTCTCCGGTAAGTCCATGCCCTTGTTCAAAGTCCCCCTCCAACTCTCACGGAGACCCATTAGGTAATGGAATGGGATCCATATTCTCCTCGGGGTGGAGCCTTTTCCAGCTGAACAGTCACAACTCTGTCACCCTGTCTCCAGAGCAGAGGTGCTCCAGCTCTCAGAGCACCTCTGTGGCCTCCTCTGGACTCCACTCCAACAGGTTTGTGTCCTTCTCTTGTTGTGAGCCCATTGCGAAGGAAATCAGAGCTTCTCACTGAGACCACAAGGGCCTTGTTTGCCTTTTGCTCCATGCCCACATACAGGTCTTAGTTCCTTCCTCTCCTCATCAGCTGTCCCTGAGACTGTGCTGCTGACTCATCCCTCACCTCCTGAGGAAAGGCTGTGGGACTAGGGTGGCTCAGGTTGCCAACCTCAGGTGTTGTGGAGTCTCCATTGCTGGAGAGGCTCAAACCCCAAGTGGACCTGATTGTGGACAACCTGCTCTAGCTGACCCTGCTTGAGCAGGGGTCTGGACTAGGAGATCTTGAGAGGTCCCTCCAAACCTCAACAGTTCAGTGATTCTGTGATCCTGGGATAAGGTTTTGTTTGCTTGCTTTTAAAACCCGCAAATTGTAGAAGCTATGAAGATAGGCAGGCTCAGGCATCAGATATAGAGGAAGCCTTGACCAGTCAGAGATAAATTTCTGCGATAAACTGCTTGGATAGCTTCATTCTCTGCTCTGCTTCTGAAACCTTTTCTGCAGATTTATGGCTAAATGATTTTGTGACATGTATTCAGTGGAGTCGTTATAATCAATGCATTCAGTGTGTCAATCCAAAGGTCAGTGTGTGCCAGATCCTGTAGTTCCTGAGTAGTTTGCAATAAAAATCATTTGCTCCAGTGCTGGGTTGCAGGGTCATCTTATATATAAACCTCAAGTTGCTTCTTGCTGAAATGTCCACCACCAGTGATGTCACAGTACCCAGAGCATCCTTGCAGCAGGAGGGGTGTCCAAATCCAATCTAAAGATGCCATAGCATGTCCTAAAGTGTCCCCATCAGACTGCAGTTACTTCTCCAAGGAATGGGCATGAACAAAGTGGATCAGGCTGCAAACAGCTCATACAAGCTGTGTCACTTCCAGAGGTACCAGCCTGAGCCTGAACTTCTCAGCTCAGCAGGTGCAAAATGTCAGAGCAAAAGGGGCCAATGTGTATGGCTCAAACCCCAGTAGCTGCATGGCTGTGGAGTCAGCCAAGGATTGCTGGTAATGACACACCACGAGACAGAACAAGATGTGGTTGGAGAAGGGGCCATGTGGACATAGGGCAGCAGAAATATCCTTGCTGGAGTTCCTGGAGATAAGCACAGCACAGTACAGCCCAAGTGTAGGAATGATGCCCAGAGGTGAGCACGGACAGTAGGGGGAGAACAAGACCACCTAAGATCCCCAAAACCCTCCAACCCTCTTTCCAGAAAGGTCAGACACAACGGACTGCAGACAAAACCTAATTTGCTGTAGTGGGTTGACCCTGGCTGGATGCCTGGTACCCACTAAAGCCGCTTTCTCACTCCCCTCTCCATCAGAACAGAGGAGAGAAATATAACAGAGGGTTAATGAGTGGAGATAAGGACTGGGAGAGATCACTCACTGATCACCATCATGGGCAAAGCAGACTCCAAATGGGAATGTTCATTAAATTTATCACAAGCAGAATCAGAGCCAGAGATTGAGAATGACTTTTCATTTTCCTTTTACAAGAAATCCTACAAACACCTTCTCCCCACCCCTCCCTCCTGCCCCAGGTCTACCCTCCCCAAGAGCAGCACAGAGAGATGGGGAAGGGGGCTTATGGTCAACTCATCAAAGGTTGTTGCTGCTGCTGCTCAGGGAGAGGAGTTCTACCCCTGCTTCCACTTTGGTCCATCCATGGCAGACAGTCCTTCATAAACTTCTCCAAAATTTGGGTCCATCTGACAGGCAACCATTCTCTACAAAGTATTGCAACATGGGTCCCTTTTCCATACAGTGGAGGCCTTCTGGAACAGGCTGCTCCAGACTGGGTCCCCCCCAGGACCACAAGTCCTGCCAGGGAAAACCTGCTCCAGCAGGGGCCTCCCACAGGGCCACAGCCTCCTTCAGGCATTCACTTGCTGCAGCATGGGCTTTTCCATGGGCTGCAGGGGCACAGCTGCCTCACCATGGGCTGCACCACGGGCTGCAGAGGAACCTCAGCTCCAGTGTCTGGAGCACCTCCTGCCCCTCCTTCTGCACTGACCTTGGTGTTTGCATTGTTGTTCACAGGTTCTCCCTCCGCTCTTCTCTGACTGCAGTTTTGTCTGGTTCTTTGTCTTTTTACCTTCTTAAATACATAATCCCTGAGGTGTCACTGTCATTCCTGATTGGCTCAGCCTTGGCCAGCAGTGGATCCATCCTGCAGCTGGCTGGCATTGGCTCTACCACACATGGGGGAAGCTTCCAGCAGCTTCTCACAGAAGCCAGCCCTTGCAGCCCCCCCACTACCACAGCCTGGCCACGCAAATCCAATACATTCCAGCCCTCACCTCTGTAAACCACATAGTTAAGAATTATGGTTAAAATCCACAGTCATCATGCAACCTTCACTTACATCAACAAAGAAAATCAACCAAAACAAAGCATAACCAGAATTCCTCACAAAACAAAGCAATGTAACATCCTCACAACACAGAAGGAAAGTGGACAATTTACACAGATCCACCCCTTGACCCTTACCCACAATCACAAACACCTTCCCAGCATCCTGTTCCCATCAGGGCCTTCACCCCTTCTGTCCCCTCTTAGGTCTCCTGCCACCCACCCCCTCAGAGATTCCCCTCCAGGTTTCCCACTGCCTTTCCCATCAAGGCCTCTGCAACACCTCATCCCTCCATGGCCTCCCACCGCCCCTTCTCCTCAGGGTCTCCCCCAGCCTCTCCAACCTGCCCGGCAGCGGCGCAGCCCTGAAGGAGCTCTGGAGGAGCCGGCTCAGGAGGCACCTGGGAGCCCTCAGCACTCCAGGCAGCAACAGATGGGCAGGACACAGAGGTGGTTCCTGGCTGGGAAGGGGTTTGTGGCCATCTCCAAGGATGAGGTTCTCAGGGATCTCCAAAGCTCCAGGGTATGCCCATCCTCTCTGCTGGAAGCGCTGAGGCTCCAGCAGAACCACTGTTGTGGGTTTACCAACCAGAATCCACCTGAGGCTGAAAAGAGTTTTTTCCAGGTGGATTTCTGGAGCAAAGCCAATCAAAACTTTTAGTAAGAAAAGAAGACTGCCTGGACGAGAAGTACTGCAGAAGGAATTGCAGGCAGAGAGAGAGACAGCACAGCCTCCAAGGTCAAAGCTGGCAGCCACAGGAGACAGAAGCCTGAAAAGGGGGGGACTCCTTTTCCCCTCCCTCTCTCTGCCTCTCTCTCTCCCTTCAGCAGGGGAAAGATTAAAAACTAAAAACCCCTGCCACTTGTGGAAGATTATTGAGTGAGGACACCCTCTGCAGCTCATGAAGGAGCCCACGCTGGAGCAGAGGAGTGAATGAAGAAGCTGTGACTCCATGGGAGGCCTAAGATGAAACAGAGTCCTGCTGGAGACCTGTGGCCCATGGAGAAAGAGACCTACGCTGGAGCAAGTCGGCCCGCATAGGATTTGTGTGATCCCAGTGAGGGATCCATGCTGGTGCACCTGAATTGGTGACCCTAAGGGGGAGCAGACAGTGGAGGAACTGTTGCCCAAAGGTACAATCAGGTTAGAGAGGTCCAGCAAGGACTGTCTCTTGTGAGGAGGGACCCAACAAGAAACAGGGGTGGTCTCAAAAGCCATCATCCCCTGCAACTGTGGGATGACCATGGTAGGCAAGTGAGAGAGAGAGAAAGACAGTTCCAGCTGCGACCAATCAGAGCTGTTGTCCTAGAGATAATAGCAGAAGAACTTTCAGGGGCTGCAAAATTATTTACAAGAGCTGGAGCTCTGGAAATGAAAAAGAGACTGCTTCTCCTCCTGAACTGATACAAGGGGAGAGCACTATTTCTGTAAATACAT
>NW_026088177.1:0-18531 GCF_022539395.1 Myiozetetes cayanensis | reverse complement strand
CCCCCAATTCCAAAATGGTTCATCCCAACTTTCCACCTCCAACCCCCAAATGGTTCTGTCCAGCACCCCTGATCCCCCAGCCCCCAAAAACTCATGGGGTGGGACACGGGCCCCCTCCCTGACCCCCAAAACTCATGGGGTGGGACACGGGTCCCCTCTCCTGACCCCCAAAAACTCATGGGGTGGGACACGGGTCCCCTCTCCTGACCCCTGACCCCCAAAACTCATGGGGTGGGACATGGGCCCCCTCCCTGACCCCCTGACCTCTGTGACCCCCAGCCTCCCAAAACTCATGGGGTGCGACACGGACCCCTCCCTGACCCTGTGCCCCCTGACCCCTGTGACCCTGACCCCTGTGACCTCCAGGACCCCCAAACCCACCTGGTTCATGACGTACCCCACAGGGGTAGCACCAGGCCGCCTGTGATCCCCCAGGACCCCCAGCCCCTCAGGACCCCCAGACCCACCTGGTTCATGACGTACCCCCCGCAGGGGTAGCACCAGGACCCTGTGACCCTCTGACCCCCCTGACCCCTGTGACCCCCCAGGACCCCCAGACCCACCTGGTTCATGACGTACCCCCGCAGGAGTAGCACCTACGCCTGCCAGGTCCTGCAGGCTCAGCACCAGGGTGTCCCGAGACCCCCGTGCTCCAGCATGTGCCCCCCCACGTAGCGCCCGCACAGCACCTGGGGGCAACAAGGGGGGGTTAGGGGGTTCCAAGGGGGTCTGAGGGGGTTTAGGGGGTTTGGGGGGTTGTGGGGGTTTGAGGGAGCTTGGGGGGTTTAGGAGGGGTTTGAGGGGGTTTGGAGGGGTTTGGGGGTCTAGAGGGGATTTGGGGGGTTGGGGGAGCTTGAGGGGGTTTTTCTGGGGGTTTAGGGGGTTTGAGGGGGTTAGAGGGAGTTTAGAGGGGATTGAAAGGGTTTAGGGGGTTTGAGGGAGTTGGGGGGGTTGGAGGGGTTTAGGGAGGGTTTGGGGGCGTCTGAGAGGGTTTAGAGGGGATTGAAAGGGTTTAGCGGGGTTTGAGGGGTATTTGGAGGGGTTTGAGGGATTTGGGAGGGTTTAGGGAGTTGAGGGTGGTTTGAGGGGGTCTGCAGAAGATTTAGGGGGTTTGAGGGGATTTGAGAGAGGGTTTGAGGAGGTTTAGGGGGTTTGAGAGCGTTTGGGGGTTTGGAGAGGGCTTTGAGGGGGCGTTTGGGGGAGGATCTAGAGGGGATTTGGGGGGGTTGGGGGGAGTTTGAGGGGGTTTAGGGGGTTTGAGGGGGTTTAGAGGGGATTGAAAGGGTTTAGCAGGGTTTGAGGGGGTTTGAAGGGGTTTTGGGGCATTTTGAGGAAAGTTTGGGGGGTTGAGGAGATTTCGGGGGGTTTGGAGGGGTTTGAGGGGGTCTGAGGGGTTTGAGTGGGTTGGAGGGGGTTGAAGGGGTTTGAGAGGGGATTTGGAGGGGTTTGAGGAGGTTTGGGAGGGTTTGGAAAGGGTTTGAGAGGGGTTTGAGGGGGTTTGAGGGGGGTTGGAGGGGTTTGAGGGGGGTTGGAGGGGTTTGAGGGGGTGGTTAAAGGGGGTTTGGGGGGATTTAAGGGGTTTGGGGGGTTGAGGGGGTCTGAGGGAGTTTGAGGGGAGTTTTGAGGGGGTTTGAGGTGTCAAAGATGACTTTTGGGGTGATTTAGGGGTATTTTGGGGTGATCTGGGGTGGTTTTGGGGTTCCTCACCTGGTAGCAGCTGAGGCACAGCCAGCTGTGGGGTATTTAGGGGTGGTTTTGGGGTATTTTAGGAGTATTTTAGGGTGTTTTAGGGGTATTTTGGGGCACAGAAGCTGATTTTTGGGGTGATTTTGGGGTAGTTTGGGGTATTTCAGGGTGTTTTTGTCACCTGGTAGCAGCTGAGGCACAGCCAGTTGTGGGTGATTTGGGGGTATTTTGGGGTGTTTTAGGAGTATTTTGGGGTGCAGAAGCTGATTTTTGGGGTGTTTTGGGGGTATTTTGGGGTGCAGAAGCTGATTTTTGGGGTATTTTGGGGTGATTTTGGGGTATTTTGGGGCGCAGAAGCTGATTTTTGGGGTATTTTGGGGTGATTTTGGGATATTTCAGGGTGTTTTTGTCACCTGGTAGCAACTGAGGCACAGCCAGTTGTGGGGTATTTAGGAGTATTTTGGGCGGTTTTGGGGTATTTTGGGGTGTTTTGGGGGTATTTAGGGGTGCAGAAGCTGATTTTTGGGGTGTTTTGGGGGTATTTAGGGGTGCAGAAGCTGATTTTTGGGGTGTTTTTGTCACCTGGTAGCAGCTGAGGCACAGCCAGTTGTGGGGTATTTAGGGGTATTTTGGGGTGTTTTTGGGGTGTTTTGGGGGTATTTAGGGGTGTTTTAGGGGTATTTTGGGGTGCAGAAGCTGATTTTTGGGGTGTTTTAGGGGTATTTTGGGGTGCAGAAGCTGATTTTGGGGTATTTTGGGGTGCATTTTGGGGTATTTCAGGGTGTATTGTCACCTGGTAGCAGCTGAGGCACAGCCAGTTGAGGGGTATTTAGGGGTGTTTTTGGGGTATTTTGGGGTGGTTTAGGAGTATTTTTGGGTATTTTGGGGTGCAGAAGCTGATTTTTGGGGTATTTTGGGGTGTTTTGGGATATTTCAGGGTGTTTTTGTCACCTGGTGCAGCTTGAGGCAGGGTCAGTTGTAGGGTATTTAAGGGCATTTTGGGGTATTTTGGGGTGTTTTAGGGGTATTTTGGGGTGTTTTAGGGGTATTTTGGGGTGCAGAAGCTGATTTTTGGGGTATTTTGGGGTGATTTTGGGGTATTTTGGGGTGCAGAAGCTGATTTTTGGGGTTTTGGGGTGTTTTGGGATATTTCAGGGTGTTTTTGTCACCTGGTAGCAGCTGAGGCACAGCCAGTTGTGGGGTATTTAGGGTTATTTTGGGGTGTTTTTTGGGGTATTTAGGGGTGTTTTTGGGGTGTTTTGGGGGTATTTAGGGGTGTTTTAGGGGTATTTTGGGGTGCAGAAGCTGATTTTTGGGGTGTTTTGGGGTGCAGAAGCTGATTTTTGGGGTGTTTTAGGGGTATTTTGGGGCGCAAAAGCTGATTTTTAGGGTGTTTTGGGGGTATTTTGGGGTGCAGAAGCTGATTTTTGGGGTGTTTTTGTCACCTGGTAGCAGCTGAGGCACAGCCAGTTGTGGGGTATTTAGGGTTATTTTGGGGTGTTTTAGGGGTATTTTGGGGTGTTTTAGGGGTATTTTGGGGTGCAGAAGCTGATTTTTGGGGTATTTTGGGGTGATTTTGGGGTATTTCAGGGTGTTTTTGTCACCTGGTAGCAGCTGAGGCACAGCCAGTTCTCGCGGCGGCTCCCGCAGGTGCCGCAGAGAGGTCAGGACCCCAGGACCCAGGGGGAGGGGAGGGCCACGGCCCCCAGGTGGGGACACTCCGGCAGCGGCGTCACCGCGAACAGCGCCCCCTGGCGGCCCGGAGGAACCACAGCGTGTTGGGGGGGGAGCCCAAATTTTGGGGGGGTTGAGACCCCAAATTGAGGGGAAAAACACCCCCAAAACCCAAGGAGGGGGGACCCCGAAATCGGAGTGGGGAGGGGGAATCCGGGGGAGAGAACCCAGTGGAGTGGGGTGGGGCACCCAAAACTGAGGCAGGATCCCCAAAATCTGGGGATGGGAGCCCTAAATGTGAGGGGAGGGACCCCAAAATCCCGAGGGGCACCCTAAAATGCAGGGGGCAGCCCTGAATCTGGGGAGGGGGTTATGATGGTCTTGTGGGGAGAGGACACCCCAAAATTCTGGAGGGGAGAATCCCCAAAATCCTGGGGAGAAGAAACCTCAAAATCCCGAGGGGGAGAAACCCCAAAATCCCGGGAGGACACCCTAAAATGTAGGGGGACAGCCCTAAATATAGGGGGGAGGGACCCCAAAATCCCAGGGGGGAGAGAACCCCAGATCTGAGGAAGGGGAACCCCAAAACCATTTCAGGGAGACCCCAAAATCTGAGGGTGAAGGACGCCCAAAATCAGGAGGAGAGACCCCGACGTGTTGAAGGCCTGAGATGAGACCCCCACCCCCAAACCCCTCAGGACCCAAAATCCCCCAAAAATCCCCCTTTTACCTCCTCCAGCTCCTCGTCCTCCCCCCAGCAGGGGGCAGCACCAGCCCCGGCCTCGGCCCCGCCCACAGGGGCGGGGTCTTGTAGAGCCCCGCCCCTCGGCCTCGGCCCCGCCCCAGGAGGGTCTTGGAGCTGCAGCGCCCCCAAGCGGCCGATGGTGGCCTCGGTGACGTCATCGGCAGCGGGCGTGACGTCATCGGCAGCGGGCGTGACGTCATCGGCGCCCTCCTCCACCTTGGGGGGCGCCGGGAGGGGCTCAACTGTGAGGGGGGGAGGTTGGTTTGGGAACTGGGGGGAGGGGAGGGGGAGATTTTAGGGGGACTTTGGGGTGACTGGGATTGGGGGGGTCTGGGGGTCCCTCTTTGGGGTCTGGAGGGTCCTGGGGAGGGTCTGGGGTCCTCTTTGGGGTTTGGAGGTCCCTCTTTGGGGTCCCTGTGGGGCCAGGCTGGGTTTTGGGGTCTCTGGGGGAGGGTGTCTTGTGTCGGGGTTTTGGGGTCCCATGAGGGGGTTTTGGGGGATGTTTGGGGTCTGGGGAGGTTGGGGCTGTTTTGGGGGGTCCCAGGGGGTTTGGGGGTCCTAGGGAGGTTTTGGGGGGTGTTTTGGGGGGTCTCACCCCTGGGCAGCCTCAGGCACCTCCAGGACCCCCGGTGGGCTCTCAGGGGTTTTGGGGGTCACAGGTGAGGTTTTTAGGGGTCCCATGGGAGGCTTTGGGGGTCCCAGGGGATGTTTGGAGTCCCAGGGATGTTTTTGGGGTCCCAGGGATGTTTTAGGGGTGTTTTGGGGGTCTCACCCCTGGGCAGCCTCAGGCAGCTCCAGGACCCCCGGTGGGCTCTCAGGGGTTTGGGGGTCCCAGGGATGTTTTGGGGAGTCCCAGAGATGTTTTTAGGGGTCCCAGGGATGTTTGTGGGGTTATTTTGGGGGTCTCACCCCTGGGCAGCCCTCAGGCAGCTCCAGGACCCCGAGTGGGCTCTCAGGGTTTGGGGGTCCCGGGGGGTTTTGGGGATGTTTGGGGGTCCCAGGGGGTGTTTGGGGGTCCCAGGGGGTGTTTGGGGGTCCCAGGGATGTTTTTGGGGGTGTTTTGGGGGGGGTCTCACCCCTGGGCAGCCTCAGGCAGCTCCAGGACCCCCGGTGGGCTCTCAGGGTCCTGCCCAGGGCTCTCAGGGCTGTGGGTTGGGGGTCCCCAGGGGGGGCAGCGTGGGGAGTCTCCCAGCAGGACCCCAGGCACTGCCCCACCCCTCCGCCATCACCCCAGGTTGTGCCCGCCCTGTGGGGACCCCCCTCAGTCAGAGACCCCCAGAGACCCCAGAACACCCCCACAGTGACCCCCACACAGGCACCGCCCCCAATGGGAGACCCCCAAACCCCTCAAAGGGACCCCCAAATCTCCCACCCCCAAATAGGGACCACCCACCCTCCATAGGGAACCCCCCAAAGGACCCCCCAATCTCCCACCCCCAAATGGGGACCCCCAAACCCTAAAGGTCCCCCCAAATAGGGACCAGGCCCCCTATGGGGCCCCAAGCCCTAAAGAAAGGACCCCAGCCCCCTCCCCGGGACCCCCAACCTCCCAACAGGGACCCCAAGACCCCCAAGGGCTCCTCCAAGCCCCCTGGGACCCCCAAAACCCTAAATAGGAACCCAAGATCCTCCAAACCCCCAATAGAGACCCCAAAAAACCTAATAAGGACCCCAAAACCCTAGTCAGGGACCCAAGTCCCCAGTAAGGACCCCAAAAACCCCTCCCAAGACCCCCAGGGTCCCTCAGACCCCAGTGAGGACCCCCAACCCCCAATAGGGACCCCAAGACCCCCAGAGACCCCAAAACCCCCAATAGGACCCCCAACCCCAATAATGACCCCAAAACCCCCAATAAGAACCCCAAAAACCACAAGGACCCCAAACCCCTCCCAAGGGACCCCCTCAGCCCCCAATAATGACCCCAAACCCCCCATGGACCCCCAACCCCCAATAGGGACCCCAAAACCCCCTCAGACCCCAGTAAGGACCCTAAAACCCCCAATAAGGACCCCAAAACCCCAGTAAGGAACCCAAGCCCCCAATAATGACCTAAACCCCCAAGGGACCTCCCAACCCACCATTAAGGACCCCAAGACCCCCTCAAGGACCCGAGCCTCCCCAAGGATCCCCCAAACCCCCAGTAATGCCCCAAACCCCCAGGGACCCCCAAACCCCCAATAATGACCCCAAACCCTCTCAAGGACCCCTAACCCCACGATGCCCCAGGCCCCCAATAATGACCCCAAACCCCTCCCCAGGACCCCCAAACCTCCCAGGGATCCCCAAAACCCCAATAATGACCCCAAGCCCCTCCCCAGGGACCCCCAAACCTCCCAGGGATCCCCAAAACCCCCAATAATGACCCCAAACCCCTCCCAAGGACCCCCAGCCCCGAGCCCCCAGGCCCCAGCCCTGACCTCAGAGCACGAGGACGAGCCGCCCCGCCAGCGCCCCAGCAGGTGGGTCATGAGCCCAGGTCTGGGGGGACACAAGCTACCCCAGGGGGTCCCCGGCCCGCATCGGACCCGGCCGAGACCAGAACCAGCTCCGGAGCAAGCTGGGGGCACAGGGGGCGTGGAGGTTATGGACCCCCTCACACCAGGACCACCCAAAACCACCCCAAAACCACCCCAGGACCCCCAAAGCCCACCCCAAAACCACCCCAGGACCCCCAAAGCCCCACCCAAAACCACCCTCAGCACCCCAAAACCCCCTCAAGCCAGAGCCCCAAAGCCCCCAGGATCCCCCAAAAGCCCCCAAAACCACCCCTGGACCCTCAAAGCCCCACCAAAACCACCCCAGGACCCCCAAACCACCCCCAAACCACCCCAGGACCCCCAGAACCCCACAAACCACCCAGGATCCCCCAAGCCACCCCAGGACCCCCAAAGCCCCCAAAACACCCCAGGACCCCCAGCCCCCAAAACCACCCCAGGACCCCCAAAAACCCACCACAAAACCACCCAGGACCCCCAAAACTACCCCCTCACCCCAGGACCCCAAAACCACCTCCAAATCACCCCTGGACCCCCAGACCACCCCAGGACCCCCAAAGCTGCCCCAGGACCCCCAAATTCCCCCCAAGCCACCCCAGCACCCCTCAAACCACCCCAGGACCTCCCGACACCCCCCAAAACCACCCCAGGACCCCCAAAACCCGCCCTCAGACCCAGGAGCCCCCAAGCCCCCCAAACCACCCCAGGACCCCCAAACCCCCACCCCAAATCCCCCAGGACACCCCAAAGCCACCCAGGACCCCCAAACCCCTAGGTCCCCCAAACCACCCCAGGAGCCCCAAACCCCCCTCAACCCAGGACCCCCAAAATCCCCACCAAACTACCCCAGGACCCCCCCAAACCCCACCAAATCACCCCAGGACCCCCAAACCACCCCAAAACCACCCTAGGACCTCCCAAAGCCCCCTCAGGACCCCCAAATCCCCCGGACTCCTCCAAACCCCCCAACCCCACCCTAAAGCCCCCAGGACCCCCAAATCCCCCAGGACCCCTCCAAAAGCCCCCCACAGACCTCCTCAGAAACCCCCAAAGCCCCCAAGGACCCCCAAAGCCCCCACCCCGGACCACCCAAATCCCCCAGGACCCCCAAACACCCCAGGACCCCTCAAATGCCCCCAGCCCCCAAATCCCCTCCAAACCCCCAAATCCCCCAGGACCCCCAAGCCTCCTCAGAACCCCCAAATACCCCCAGGACCCTAATTCCCCCAACCCCAGATCCTCCAAGCCCCAAGATCCTCAAAGCCCCCAAATCCCCCAGGACCCCCAAATCCTCCAAAGCCCCCAAGCCTCCTCAGAAGCTCCCAAAGCCCCCTAGGACTCTAAATCCCCCACAAATCCCCCATAAATCCCCCAGGACCCCCAAACTCCCCCAGGCCCCCAAATGCCCCAGCCCCCAAATGCCCCCCATGCCCACCTGGCAGGCCACGGGCAGCACGAGGCGGGTCATGGCCAGCAGGTACTCGGGGTCCCCCACCCTGGGCCCCCCCCAGCCCACGTTGAGGGTGAAGCCGGTGCCGGGACCCCTCCCCCGGCGCCGCGGGGACCCCCCCGAGCCCCCCGGGAAGAAGGAGCCGTCGTGGCGGTGCAGGGACACGTACAGGACACTGGGGGGGACAGGGGGGTCAGGGACCCCTCTGAGACCCCAAAATAACCCCTGGGACCCCCAAAGAAGGGCAGGGACACGTACAGGACACTGGGGGGACAGGGAGTCAGGGACCTGAAATAACCCTAGGACCCCAAAGAAGGGCCAGGGACACGTACAGGACACTGGGGGAAATAGAGGTCAAGGACCCCCAAAATACCCCTAGGACCTCCTGAGACCCCAAAATAACCCCTGAGACCCCCAGAGCAGGGCAGGGACACGTACAGGACACTGGGGGAGGGGAGAGGGGGGGGTCAGGGACCACCAGGGACCCCTCTGAGACCCCCTGAGACCCCAAAATAACCCCTGGGACCCCAAAATAACCCCTGAGACCCCAAAATAACCCCTGAGACCCCCTGAGACCCCCAGAGTTGTGCAGGGACACGTACAGGACACTGGGGGGGGAAATGGGGGGGTCAGGGACCCCAAAATAACCCCTGAGACCCCCTGGGACCCCAAAATAACCCCTGAGACCCCCAGAGACCCCCAGAGCAGGGCAGGGACACGTACAGGACACTGGGAGGGGAAATGGGGGGGGTCAGGGACCCCTCTGAGACCCCAGAATAACCCCTGGAATCCCCCCAGAGCAGGGCAGGGACACGTACAGGACACTGGGGGGATAAAGGGGGGTCAGGGACCACCAGGACACCCCCCCAGACCCCAAATACCCCCAGGCCCCCAGAGCCCCTCCAGCCCCCATAAAATCCTCAATCCCCCAGGACCCTTCCCCAGTACCCCAAAGACCCCAGAATCCCCCAAAGCCCCTCAGCCCCCGGAAAGATACCCCCAGTCTCCCCAGAACCCTCTCCCAATACCCAAATAGCCCCAGGACCCCCAAAGCCCCTCCAGCCCCCTAAAATCCCTCCAGCCCCCAGGCTCCTCCCCAGTACCCCAAAGACCTCCCTAAGCCCCTCCAGCCCCTGAGACCCCCAATGCCCCCAAGACCCCTCAAAGCCCTCTAGACCCCCTAAATCCCCCAATCCCCCAGTACCCCCCAAAGCCCCTCCAGCCCCCTGAGACCCCCAGTGCCCCCAGACCCCCTCAAAGCCTCCAGACCCCTAAAATCCCCCAGGCCCCTCCCCAGTACCCCAAATCAACCCCTGGACTCCCCCAAAGCCCCCAGCCCCACCAAAGCCCCCAAAGCCCCCCTGCCCACCTGGGGTCGTCCTCGAAGATCTCCTGGGTGCCGTTCCCGTGGTGAGCGTCCCAGTCACGATCAGCACCCTGGGGGGTGGGGTGAGAGTGTTGAGAGTCTGAGTCCCCTGACCCCCGTGCCCCCAGCCCCCGTACCTGAGGGGGTCCCAGCCAGGCGCTGGGCGTGTCGGCGGCCACCCCACGTTGTTGAAGAGGCAGAAACCCCGCGGACCCCCGGCGGGTGTGGTGGCCTAGGGGCGCCAGCACGGCCAGGGCAGAGCGGACCTGGGGGACAGAGGGCTCAGGAACCCCAAACCCCATAGGGATCCTCAAAAACCCCCTGTGACCCCAGATCCCATAGGGATCCCCAAACCCCACGGACCCCTGGCAGGCGTGGTGGCCGGGGGGGCGCAGCACGGCCAGGGCAGAGCGAACCTGGGGGTCACAGGGGGACTCTCAAACCCCATAGGGACCCCAAAACCCCATAGGGACCCCCCAAACCCCACAGAGACCCCCAAACCCCATAGGGACCCCCTAAACCCCCCGCGGACCCCCGGCAGGCGTGGTGGCCTGGGGGGCGCAGCACGACCAGGGCAGAGCGAACCTGGGGGGACAGGGGGGTCAGGGGGCTCAAGAGACCCAAACCCCATAGGGACCCCCCAAACCCCCGCGGACCCCCGGCCAGGTGTTGGTGGCCTGGGGGCGCAGCATAGCCAGGGCAGAAGCGAACCTGGGGGGCAAGGGTCAGGGGAGACCCAAACCATTAGGACCCCCAAACCCCCGCGGACCCCGGCGGCGCGTGGTGGCCTGGGAGCGCAGCATGGCCAGGGCAGGCGCGAGACCTGGGGGGCAAGGGGGTCAGGGGGACCCCCAAACACCATTGGGACCCCCCCAAACCCCCCGCGGACCCCCGGCGGGCGTGGTGGCCTGGGGGGCGCAGCATGGCCAGGGCAGAGCGAACCTGGGGGGGCAAGGGGGGTCAGGGGGGCTCAGGGACCCCATAGGGATCCACAGAACCCCACAGAGACCCCCAAAACCCCATAGGGACCCCCCAAACCCCAATGGGACCCCCCAGATCCCATAGGGATCCGCAGAACCCCATAGGGACCCCCCCAAACCCCATGGCCAGGGGGGTGCAGCACGGCCAGGGTGGAGTGAACCTGGGGGGGCACGGGGGGGTCATGGGGACCCCCAAACCCCACAGAGACCCCAAAGCCCACAGGCAGACCCCACAGGGCCCAAAAGCCCCGCAGGGACCCCCAAACCCCCCAGGGACCCCCGGCGGGCGTGGTGGCTGGGGGGGCGCAGCACGGCCAGGGCAGAGTGAACCTGGGGGGACATGGGGGGGTCATGGGGACCCCCAAACCCCACAGGGATCCACAGAACCCCCCAGGGATCCCCAAACCCCACTGGGAACCTCAGGGATACGCGGGGACCACTCCCCCAATCCCATCCTACGATCCCCTCCCTGGGATCCCCCTCGTGTCCCCCTGATCTCCCCATGTCCCTGTGACCCCCCCATGTCCCTGTGACCCCCCTGTGTCCCACCTGTCCCCTGATGACAGCACTGATGGCCTTGCAGGCCCCGCCCCTGTCCCCATGTCTCCCCATGTCCCTGTGACCCCCCCATGTCTCACCATGTCCCCATAGCCCGCCCATGTCCCACCTGTCCCCTGATGACAGCACTGGCGGCCTCGCAGGCCCCGTCCATGTCCCCCTGAGCCCCCATGTCCCATGTCCCCATAACCCCCATGTCCCCCATGTCCCCCATGTCCCCATGTCCCACCTGTCCCCTGATGACGGCACTGACGGCCTCGCAGGCACCCCATGTCCCCATGTCCCCCATGTCCCCCATGTCCCCCCATGTCCCCCATGTCCCACCTGTCCCCCATGTCCCCCTGTCCCCCATGTCCCCGCATGTCTCACCTGCCCCCCATGTCCCCATGTCCCCCATGTCCCACCTGTCCCCTGATGACGGCCGTGACGGCCTCGCAGGCCCCCCGCGGCCAGGCGGGCACAGGGGTGGGACTGTGGGCACAGGTAGAGGCTGTTGTAGCGCTGGGACAGCGCCCGCAGCTCCCGGGGCCGCAGGGACGGGGTCTGGGACAGCGTCTGCACGTGGGCACGGCTGGGGGGGACACAGGGGGGAGTCAGGGACCCTCAAAAACCAACCCTCCAAACCCCACCCAGCTCCCAGGGCCACAGGGAGGGGGTCCGGGACAGCGTCTGCACATGGGCACGGCTGGGGGACACAGAGGAGTCAGAGACCCCCAAACCTCACCCAGACACCCCAAGCCCCCACAGCTCCCAGGGACGCAGGGATGGGGTCTGGGACAGCGTCTGCTGCGTGGGCACGGCTGGGGGGACATGGAGGGGGTCAGGGACTCCCAAAAACCCACCCCATCACCCCAAACCTCACCCAGACACCCCCAAACCTCACCCAGACACCCCAAAACCCCCAGCTCCCAGGGATGCAGGGTGGGGGTCCAGGACAGGGTCTGCACGTGGGCACGGCTGGGGGGGACATGGAGGGGAGTCAGGGACCCCCAAAAACCCACCCCATCACCCCAAACCTCACCCAGACACCCAGACCATCCACAGCTCCCGGGGCTGCAGGGTGGGGTCTAGGACAGGGTCTGCACGTGGGCACGGCTGGGGGGGACACAGGGGGGAGTCAGGGACCCCCAAAACACACCCCATCACCCCAAACCCCCTCCCAGCTCCCAGGGATGCAGGGTGGGGGTCCAGGACAGGGTCTGCACGTGGGCACGGCTGGGGGGGACATGGAGGGGGTCAGGGACCCCCAAAAACCCACCCCATCACCCCAAACCCCCCCCACAGCTCCCAGGGATGCAGGGTGAGGGTCCAGGACAGCGTCTGCACGTGGGCACGGCTAGGGGGAAGGACACAGGTCAGGGACCCCCAAAAACCCACCCCCAAGCCTCCCAGCTCCCAGGGGCACAGGGATGGGGGTCCAGGACAGGGTCTGCACGTGGGCACGGTTGGGAGGGGAGACAGGGACCCCAACATCCACCCTATCACCCCAAACCTCACACAGACCCCCAAATCTCACACAGACCCCCAACCCCCCCCCAGCTCCCAGGGCTGCAGGGATGGGGTCCGGGACAGGAGTCTGCACGTGGGCACGGTTGGGGGGGACACACAGGTCAGGGACCCCCAAAAACCCACCCCATCACCCCAAACCCCCACAGTTCCCGGGGATGCAGGGTGAGGGTCCAGGACAGGGTCTGCACGTGGGCACGGCTGGGGGGGAAAGGGGGGAGTCAGGGACCCCCAAAAACACACCCCATCACCCCAAACCTCACCCAGACACCCCAAAGCCCCCCAGCTCCCAAGGATTAAGGATGGGGGTCCGGGACAGGGTCTGCACGTGGGCACGGCTGGGGGGGATACGGGGGGGGGTCAGGGACCCCCAAACACCCACCAAAATCACCCATAAACCCCCCCAAACCCCCTCCCAGCTCCCAGGGGCACAGGGAAGGGGTCTGGGACAGGGTCTGCACGTGGGCATGGCTGGGGGGGACACACAGGTCTGGGACCCCCAAAAACCCCGGCAGGATCCCCCAGATTCCCCCCAAATCCCCTGTCAGGGAGCCCCCCCATCACGGACCCTCCCAAAACCCCCCGTCAGGAACCACCAAATGCCCCCAAACCTCCCACAGAGCCCCCCAAACCCTCCCCCACAGCTCCCAGGGGTGCAGGGAGGGGCATGGGGAGGCGGGGACCCCTGGGACCCCACAGCCCCCCACCCCACAGAGACCCCCTGCACCCCAACCCCCAGGCCCTCCCCGCCCCCAGCCCACGGGCCCCCCCGTGGGTCCCCCCTCACGTGTGGACGGCGCGCAGGGCCCGGGGGGGGGCGGGTCTGGGGGGCACCCTCAGACAGCGCTGGGCGAGCCCCAACTCCTGCAGGCGCTGCAGCACCCGGGGCAGGCGCTGCGGGGACTCGGGGTGCTGGCTGTGCTGTGCCCAAAACATTAACCCAAAATTAACCCTAAATTAACCCAAAATAACCCCAAATAACCCCCAAAATAACCCCCAAACCAACCCCCCCGGGGCAGGCGCTGCGGGGACTCGGGGTGCTGGCTGTGCCCAAAACACCACAAATTAACACAAAATAACCCCCAAATCAATCCCAAAATAACCCCCAAATACACCCCAAAATAACCCCCAAATACACCCCAAAATAACCCCCAAAACAACCCCAAATTACACCCCAAATAACCCCAAATCAACCCAAAATAACCCCCAAACCAACCCCCAAACCAACCCCCTCGGGGCAGGCGCTGCGGGCACTCGGGGTGCTGGCTGTGCCCAGAACACCAAAAATTAACCCAAAATTAACCCAAAATAACCCCCAAATTAACCCCCAAACCAACCCCCAAACCAACCCCCCCGGGGCAGGCGCTGTGGGGACTCGGGGTGCTGGCTGTGCCCAGAACATGACAAATTAACCCAAAATTAACCCAAAATAACCCCCAAATACAAACCAAAATAACTCCCCAAATTAACTCCAAATACATCCCAAATAACCCCCAAATAACCCCCAAAATAACCCCCAAACCAACCCCCCCGGGGCAGGCGCTGCGGGGACTCGGGGTGCTGGCTGCGCCCAAAACATGAAAAATTAACCCAAAATCAACCCAAAATAACACCAAAATTAATCTACAATAACCCCCAAATTAACTCCAAAATAACGCCCAAATCAACCCCAAATTACATCCCAAATAACCCCCAAATCAATCCCAAATCAACCCCCAAATTAACCCCCAAACCAACCCCCCTGGGGCAAGCACTGCGGGGACTCGGGGTGCTGGCTGCGCCCAGAACACCACAAATTAACACAAAATAAACCCAAAAGAACCCCCAAATACACCCCAAAATAACCCCCAAACCAACCCCCCCAGGGCAGGCACTGCGGGGATCTCAGGGTGCTGGTTGTGCCTCTAAAATACCCCAACCCCCAAAATTAGCCCCAAAACTCAGGACCCCAAATTCCCTCAGGATCCCAGGCACCCTCAGGCCCCAAACCCCCTCAGGGCCCCCAAATTCCAGCACTCCCCTCACCTGTCCCAGGTGTTCCTGTGCTCCTCCATCCGGGGGTCATAAACCAGCCCCACTCGGGGGCCCAGGAGTCTCGGAGGGATCCCCAGGGGGGGCTCCGGGGGGGCTCCATCCCCCTCAGGCTCTTCCTCCTCCTCCTCCTCCTCCTCCTGTTCCTCTTCCTCCCCCACTTCTGGCTCTGGTTCTTCTTCCTCTTCCTCGTCCTGTTCCTCATCCTCTTCTTCCTCCTCGAGCTCTGTGAGGGGGCACCTCAAGGGGGGGTCCAAAATATGTCCCTGCCCCCCTTTTTGGGGGGGTCCCTGAGGGGATTTTGGGGGGGGGGAGGCCCTGAGGGGAGCCAAGATGGCGCCCTAGCAACCAACATGGCCACCCTAGCAACGGGGTCTAGTCTGACCCCTAAAACCTCCCTTGAGTTTTCAGGGGGTTCAAAGGGCCCTCACGGGGCTTTGGGGTCCCTGGACTCTAAAGAAGGTGTTGGGGATCCTCGAGGGGATTTGGTGGGGGCATTGAATGGAGTTTTTGAGGGGCCCTGAAGGGAGCCAAGATGGCGCCCGAGCAACCAAGATGCTGCCTTAGATTGCTAAGTGGGACCCAGAATGTCCCCCAAAGCCTGCTCTTGACTTTTGAAGAGGATGCAGAAGATCATCCCAGGATTTTGAGAATCCTTGAAGTTGGATTTGGGGATCCTTGAGGGCATTTGGGTGGTCCTTGAGGCAATTTTGAGGGGCCCTGAGGGGAGCCAAGATGGCGCCCTAGCAACCAAGATGGTGCCCTAGCAACGGGGTCTAGTCTGACCCCCAAAGCCTCCCCTTGAGTTTTCGGGGGGTTCAAAGGGCCCTCACGGGGTTTTGGGGTCCCTGGGCCCTGAAGAACATCTTGGGGATCCTCGAGGGGATTTGGTGGGGGCATTGAAGGGAGTTTTTGAGGGGCCCTAAGGGGAGCCAAGATGGCGCCCCAGCAACCAATGTGGCACCCCAAAAATGGGATCTAGAGCATCCCCCAAAGCCTCCTCTTGAGTTTTGGGGGATTTAAAGGGTTCTCATGGGATTTTGGGTTCTCTGAAGAAGGTCTTGGGGATCCTCGAGGGGATTTGGGGGGGTCCCTGAAGGGACATTTTGAGGGTCCCTAATGGGAACCAAGATGGCGCCCTAGCAACTGAGACAGTGCCTTAGCAACAGAGCCTAAAGTGTCACCCAAAGCCTCCTTTTGACTTTTGAGAGTACTTCAAAAGGTACTCCCAGGATTTTGAGGATCCTTGAAGTAGGTTTTCGGGATCCTCGAGGGGATTTGGTTGCTCCTTGAGGCGATTTTGAGGGGCCCTGAGGGGAGCCAAGATGGTCGCCCTAGCAACCAACATGGCCACCCTAGCAACGGGGTCTAGTCTGACCCCCAAAGCCTCCCCTTGAGTTTTCAGGGGGTTCAAAGGACCCTCACGGGGCTTTGGGGTCCCTGGGCCCTGAAGAAGGTGTTGGGGATCCTCGAGGGGATTTGGTGGGGGCATTGAAGGGAGTTTTTGAGGGGCCCTGAAGGGAGCCAAGATGGCGCCCCAGCAACCAATGTGGCGTCCCAAAAACGGGACCTAGAGTATCCCCCAAAAGCCTCCTCTTGAGTTTTGGGGGATTTAAAGGGTTCTCATGGGATTTTGGGTTCTCTGAGGAAGGTCTTGGGGATCCTCGAGGGGATTTGGGGGGGTCCCTGAAAGGACATTTGGAGGGCCCCTAATGGGAACCAAGATGGCGCCCTAGCAACCAAGACAGTGCCTTAGCAACAGAGCCTAAAGTGTCACCCAAAGCCTCCTTTTGACTTTTGAGAGTACTCCAAAAGGTACTCCCAGGATTTTGAGGATCCTTGAAGTAGGTTTTCAGGATCCTCAAGGGGATTTGGTTGTTCCTTGAGGCGATTTTGAGGGGCCCTGAGGGGAGCCAAGATGGCACCCTAGCAACCAACATGGCCACCCTAGCAACGGGGTCTAGTCTGACCCCCAAAGCCTCCCCTTGAGTTTTCGGGGGGTTCAAAGGGCCCTCATGGGGTTTTGGGGTCCCTGGGCCCTGAAGAAGGCGTTGGGGATCCTTGAGGGCATTTTGGTGGTCCCTGAAGGGACTTTTTGAGGGTCCCTAAAGGGAGCCAAAATGGCGCCCTAGCAACCAAGATGGCCACCTTAGCAACGGGGCCTAGAGTGTCCCCCAACGCCTCTTTTCGAGTTTCAGGGGGTTCAAAGGATTCTCCCCGGGATTTTGGGGTGTCCCCCCCCCATTTGGGGCCCCCCCTCACCGAGGCTGCGCAGGCAGCTCCAGAAGCGCTGCTGGACGCTCAGGGTGCGGGCGATGCTGGCCAGGCCACTGGGGGGGATTTTGGGGTCTTGGTGGAGGAGCTGGGGACACCCCCAGACCCTCCACGAGCCCCCCAAGCTCCCTCAACCCCTTTGAGGCTCCCCCAGCCCCCTCCAGTCGCCTCAAAATCCCCTCAAAGCCCCCCCCCAAACAGTTTTAGCCCCCCAAAAATACCCCCCAAAAATCAGCCTCCTCAAATATCCCTCAAACTCCACCCAAGGCTCCCCAGAGCCCCTAAACACTCCCACAAACTCAACCCTCAACCTGAAGCCCCCCCGCAAAAATCCCCTGGGCACCCCAGAACACCCTCAAACCTCCCCTCCCCCTCAAAATCCCCCCCAAAACTTCACATCCCCCTCAAAATCCCCCCAAAATCCCCCCAGAACATCCTCAAACCTCCCATCCCTCCAAAATCCCCCCAAACACCCCTAAACGTCACACCCCCTCAAACCCCCCTAAACTTCACACCCCCTCAAAATCCCCCCTAAACTTCACATCCCCCTCAAAATCCCCCCTAAACTTCACACCCCCAAAATCCCCCAGACCACCCTCAAACCTCCCCAAATCCCTCCTGCCCCCAAACCTCAACTACCCGCAACTTGAAGCCCCCAAACCCTTCAAAGCCCCCTCAAACCTCCCACCCCCAAACCTCCCAAAGCCCCCTCACCTGGGGGTGGGGGCGATGAGTCCGGGGTCCCGGGGTCCCCAGCAGAGTTCTCAGGACGGCGCCCACCCCCAGGGACGCCCCAAATCCGGCCCCCTGTGGAGAGAGGGGGTCACAGGGGGACCCCTGGAGCCACAGGACCCCCAAAACAGCCCCTAAATCTCCCACAGCCCCCTAAAAGCACCCTACAGCCCCCATAGCCTCCCAAACAGCCCCCATAGCCTCCCCAAACAGCCCCCCAGAGCTCCCCAAACAGCCCCCAGAGCCCCCAAACAGCCCCTACAGCCCCCAGAGCTCCCCCAAACAGCCCCCAGAGCCCCCAAACAGCCCCCTACAGCCCCCAAAGCCCCCTAAAGCACCTATGGCCCCCCCACCCCCACCAAACAGCCCCAATAACCCTCCTATAACCCGCTAGAGCCCCACCGCCCCTAGAGACCCCACCCCCATAGCCCCCAGCCCCTATAGCTCCCATACACCCCCATGCCCCCTTTACAGCCCCCATAGAGCCCCCCAACCCCCATAGCCCCCCTACAGCCCCCATAGAGCCCCTCCAACCCCCCACAGCCCCTATAGAGCCCCCCCATCCCCCGTACCTGCAGCACCCCGAGCAGCCGCCCCCCGGCCAGCGCCGACAGCAGATGGGTCAGCAGGGACAGACCCTGGGGGGACACCCCCACAGACCCTTGGGGAGGACAGGGACATCTATAGAGCACCCTACAGACCCTACAGACCCCCACAGACCCCTGGGGGGACAGGGGCACCCATAGAGCACCCTACAGACCCTACAGACCCCTGGGGGGGACAGGGGCACCCTAGAGACCCTACAGACCCCCAGAGACCCCTGGGGGGGACAGGGACACCCATAGAGCACTCTACAGACCCTATAGACCCCCACAGACCCCTGGGGGGGGACAGGGACACCCATAGAGCACCCTACAGACCCTACAGACCCTATAGACCCCTGGGGGGGACAGGGACACCCATAGAGCACCCTAGAGACCCTACAGACCCCCACAGACCCCTGGGGGGGGCAGAGGTACCCACAGAGCACCCTA